>NC_090419.1:12506719-12579219 GCF_036365525.1 Heterodontus francisci
TGTGTGAGTGAGTCTGTGCGAGTGTGTGTGAGTGAGCGAGTCTGTGCGAGTGTGTTGTGCGAGCGTGTGTGTGTGCGAGCGTGTGTGTGTGCGAGCGTGTGTGTGTGCGAGCGTGTGTGTGTGCGAGCGTGTGTGTGCGAGCGTGTGTGTGAGCGTGTGTGCGAGTCTGTGTGCGAGAGTGAGAGAGTCTGTGTGCGAGAGTGAGAGAGTCTGTGTGCGAGAGTGAGAGAGTGTGTGCGCGAGAGTGAGAGAGTGTGTGCGCGAGAGTGAGAGAGTGTGTGCGCGAGATGTGAGAGAGTGTGTGCGCGAGAGTGAGAGAGAGTGTGTGCGTGTGAGTGACAGAGTCTGTGCGTGTGCGAGAGTGTGAGTCTGTGTGTGTGTGTGAGTGAGCGAGTCTGTGCGTGTCTGTGAGAGTGTGTGAGTGTGAATGAGGGTGTGTGCAATGTGATATTAAGGCAGGCCTCCTCTTTGAGAGTTTCCGTTTGAAACATGTGCTTTGTTTAGTATTCCTCTATTCTCACCCTCACTTCTCCAGGGCCTGCTGCCAAACCTTTTCCAGTATTTCTCCAATTCCCCTTTTGAAAGTTACGATTGAATCTGCTTCCACCGCCCTTTCAGGCAGCGCGTTCCAGATCACAACAACTCACAGCGTCAAAAAAGCAATTCTCCTCCTCTTCCCCCCCCCCCCCCCCCCCCCCCCCTCTGGTGCTTTTACCGATTATCTTAAATCTGTGTCCCTCTGGTTACTGACCCTCCCGCCACTGGGAACAGTTTCTCCTGATTTACTTCATCAAAACCCTTCCTGATTTAGAAAATTGGGACAGTGTAGAGGGAGCTTTACTCTGTATCTAACCCCCATGCTGTACCTGTCCTGGGGAGTGTTTGATGGGGGACAGTGCAGAGGGAGCTTTACTCTGTATCTAAACCCCGTGCTGTACCTGTCCTGGGATGTGTTTGATGGGGGACAGGTGTAGAGGGAGCTTTACTCTGTATCTAACCCCCGTGCTGTACCTGTCCTGGGAGTGTTTGATGGGGGACAGTGTAGAGGGAGCTTTACTCTGTATCTAACCCCGTACTGTACCTGTCCTGGGGAGTGTTTGATGGGGGACAGTGTAGAGGGAGCTTTACTCTGTATCTAACCCCCGTGCTGTACCTGTCCTGGGGAGTGTTTGATGGGGGACAGTGTAGAGGGAGCTTTACTCTGTATCTAACCCCCGGGCTGTACCTGTCCTGGGGAGTGTTTGATGGGGGACAGTGTAGAGGGAGCTTACTCTGTATCTAACCCCCGGGCTGTACCTGTCCTGGGGAGTGTTTGTGCGTTGCTGTTAAATTGCAAATTTTCGGACATTATGACCTGCCGATGCTGGGTCTGTGCTTTGTTTAAATACAGAACCAGCTGAAACTTGTTTCGTGAGGCTGCAGGGTCACAGGAAGCTCGTGTTAACTGGTCAGCTTGCAAACTATGCCTTCGTTCTGTTCCTGTTATTTGTATAAAGAGCAGAGACGCTGGCACACGTTACAGATCCTGAGCCAGGAATGGGCCTATTTGTCCTCATCCTTGTTTTCAATCCTGTCATGGCCCTCGTCCCCCTCCCTATCTCTGTAACCCTCCTCCAGCCCCGACAACCCTCCCTATCTCTGTAACCTCCTCCAGCTCTGACAACCCTCCCTATCTCTGTAACCTCCTCCAGCCCCTACAACCCTCCCTATCTCTGTAACATCCACCAGTCCTACAACCCTCCGAGATCTCTGCGCTCCTCCAATTCCGGCTTCTTGACCATCCCCCGATTCCCATCGCTCCACCATTGGCGGCCGTGCCTTCAGCTGCCTGGGGCCCTAACCTCTCCGCCTCTCTCTCTCCTCCTTTAAAACCGACCTCTTTGACCTGAGCTTTTGGCCGCCTGTCCTGGTATCTGCTGAGGGCCTCTAGGGCTGATTTACCCTCCTGTCTTTGGACGGTTTATTGTGTTATGGACTCTATATTAATGCATGTCGGTGTTGTTGGTGAAAGACAGAATCAGCTCGAGGGGCAGAATGGCCTTTGGCCTGTTTAAATTGCTTCTGTTTGTTGGAATGCTGCCCTACCTGAAATTCCACATTAAATAACTGATGTTTGTCTCCTCATTGGAGAGGTTATTCAGTGAGAAGCCATCTCCATTTATATAGCGCCCTGAATTATTCCCCTTTCGAACACCACGGCACCACAATGCAGAAACATCTGCTCCGCGTCTACCCTCTCAAAACCCCTTTGTCATCTGAAATCCTCTATCAGGTCATCAAGTCACCACTCAGCTTCTCTATTCCAGAGAAAAGAGCCCCTACATGTCCTCTGGAAAATTGTCGGGGTTGTGTGTGTGTGTATTTCTGTGTGTGTGTGTATTTCTGTGTGTGTGTGTATTTCTGTGTGTGTGTGTATTTCTGTGTGTGTGTGTATTTCTGTGTGTGTGTGTATTTCTGTGTGTGTGTGTATTTCTGTGTGTGTGTGTATTTCTGTGTGTGTGTATTTCTGTGTGTGTGTATTTCTGTGTGTGTGTATTTTGTGTGTGTGTATTTCTGTGTGTGTGTATTTCTGTGTGTGTGTATTTCTGTGTGTGTGTATTTCTGTGTGTGTGGGCGTGCGTGTGTGTGGGCGTGCGTGTGTGTGGGCGTGCGTGTGTGTGGGCGTGCGTGTGTGTGGGCGTGCGTGTGTGTGGGCGTGCGTGTGTGTGGGCGTGCGTGTGTGTGGGCGTGCGTGTGTGTGTGTGGGCGTGCGTGTGTGTGTGTGGGCCGTGCGTGTGTGTGTGTGGGCGTGCGTGGTGTGTGTGGGCGTGCGTGTGTGTGTGTGGGCGTGCGGTGTGTGTGTGTGGGCGTGCGTGTGTGTGTGTGGGCGTGCGTGTGTGTGTGTGGGCGTGCGTGTGTGTGTGTGGGCGTGCGTGTGTGTGTGTGGGCGTGCGATGTGTGTCTGTGGGCGTGCGTGTGTGTGTGTGGGCGTGCGTGTGTGTGTGTGGGCCGTGCGTGTGTGTGTGTGGGCGTGCGTGTGTGTGTGAGGGCGTGCGTGTGTGTGTGTGGGCGTGCGTGTGTGTGTGTGGGCGTGCGTGTGTGTGTGTGGGGCGTGCGGTTGGGTGTGGTGTGTGGGCGTGCGTGTGTGTGTGTGGGCGTGCGTGTGTGTGGTGGGCGTGCGTGTGTGTGTGTGGGCGTGGCTGTGTGTGTGTGGGCGTGCGTGTGTGTGTGTGGGCGTGCGTGTGTGTGTGTGGGCGTGCGTGTGTGTGGGCGTGCGTGTGTGTGGGCGTGCGTGTGTGTGGGCGTGCGTGTGTGTGGCGTGCGTGTGTGTGGGCGGGCGTGCGTTGTGTGTGTGTGGGCGTGTGTGTGTGTGGGCGTGCGTGTGTGTGTGGCGTGCGTGTGCGTGTGCGTGTGCGTGTGTGCGTGTGCGTGTGCGTGTGCGGTGTGTGTGTGTGTGTGTGTGTGTGTGCGTGCGTGTGTGTGTGCGTGCGTGTGTGTGTGCGGGTGTGTGTGCGTGCGTGTGCGTGCGTGCGTGTGTGCGTGCGTGCGTGTGTGTGTCTGTGCGTGCGTGTGTGTGGTCTGTGCGTGCGTGTGTGTGTCTGTGCGTGCGTGCGTGTGTCTGTGCGTGCGTGCGTGTGTCTGTGCGTGCGTGCGTGTGTCTGTGCGTGTGTGTGTCTGTGCGTGTGTGTGTCTGTGCGTGTGTGTGTCTGTGCGTGTGTGTGTCTGTGCGTGTGTGTGGTCTGTGCGTGTGTATGTCTGTGCGTGTGTATTTGTGGTGCGCGCGTGTGTATTTGTGTGCGCGCGTGTGGTATTGTGTGCGCGCGTGTGTATTTGTGTGCGCGCGTGTGTATTTGTGTGCGCGCCGTGTGTATTTGTGTGCGCGCGTGTGTATTTGTGTGCGCGCGTGTGTATTTGTGCGCGTGTGTGTTTCTGTGTTTGTGTGTGTGTTTCTGTGTTTGTGTGTGTGTTTCTGTGTGTGTGTGTGTGTGTTTCTGTGTGTGTGTTTCTGTCTGTGTGTGTTTCTGTGTGTGTGTTTCTGTGTGTGTGTTTCTGTGTGTGTGTTTCTGTGTGTGTTTCTGTGTGTGTTTCTGTGTGTGTTTCTGTGTGTGTTCTGTGTGTGTTTCTGTGTGTGTTTCTGTGTGTGTTTCTGTGTGTGTTTCTGTGTGTGTTTCTGTGTGTTTGTGTGTGTGTTTCTGTGTGTTTCGTGTGTGTGTGTTTCTGTGTGTGTGTGTTTCTGTGTGTGTGTGTTTCTGTGTGTGTGTGTTTGTGTGTGTGTTTCTGTGTTTGTGTGTGTGTTTGTGTGTGTGTTTCTGTGTGTGTGTGTGTCAATGTTTCTCTGTGTGTGGACATGCAGTAACTATTTCAGCAGTCCAGGGGTTAACAGCTGAAGGAGCCTGTGTGCACCAGACAAGTGTCACCCCGCCCAGCTGCCCGCCCTGTTTGTGCCCAGGTATCAGATGTCGACGATGCAGTGGAAGTGAGCTCACCTGTCTGACCAGGTGTGGTTTCACTGTGATTGTCGGGGTCCAGGGCGGAACCTGGAGTGCGGGCTTCCGGTGGAGGCGGGGGGAGTGGGGGGGGATGGGGTAGGAATGGGAGCAGTGGGAGCTCTGGAATTCCCCTCCCTAACCCTCTCTGTCTCTCTCTCCTCTCCTCCTTTAAGATGCTGCTTAAAACCGACCTCTTTGACCGAGCTTTTGGTGGCATGACGTGGTTCGTGGTGAAATTGTTTGTTAATTGTGGCGGGTTACAGTCACTGACTGTTTGTTTTCTCTCTGCAGGTGACTGTCATGAGCTGTCCTGCTGGCATCGCCCTCCTGGGCCTGCTGTGGACCCTGGGTGCCCGCCTGTGTTGCCCGTACCCGACCTTCACCCGACCGGGTGCCCTCTTCAACCACTCGGCTGTGGACCCCGAGACGGGCGAGCTGTACCTGGGGGCGGTCGATCGCCTGTACCAGCTGACCAGCAACCTGACACTGGTCTCCGAGGGGGGTGACGGGCCCGGTGAACGACAGCCGCGATTGCATCCCCCCCATCAGCTGGCGGAGCTGCCCCCAGGCCCGGCCCACCCGCGCGCACAACAAGCTGCTGCTGGTCGACCGGGAGGGCGGCGCGCTGCTGGCGTGCGGCAGCGTGCACCAGGGGGTGTGCGAGAAGCGGCGGCTGGGCCGGGTGGCGGAGATGCTGGAGCGGGCGCCGCAGCCCGGCGAGACCCAGTACGTGGCCGCCGACGACCCGGGCACCTCCACGGTGGGGGTGGTGGGCCGGACGGGCGGGCGGCGGGCGCTGTTCGTGGGCCGCGGCTACACCCACCGGCCCACCGACGCCCCCATCAGCACCCGCCGGCTGGACGGGCTGCACCCCTTCTCCAACGAGGAGCTGGGCCGCCTGGCAGTGGCTGGGGGCTTCGCCGAGTACGACCACCACTTTGCTGCCGCCTTCGCCCGCCTGGCCCACGTCTACTTCCTCTTCTACCGCCGGGAGCCCCGGGCACGGCGCGGCGGGGGCGGCTACCACACCTACGCGGCCCGCATCTGCGCCGACGACGCCAGTTACTACTCCTACGTGGAGGTGCCGCTCAGCTGCCAGGGGGCTGCGCGCACCTACAACCTGGCGGTTTCGGCCGTGCTGAACCTCCCGCGTGGCGCTGTCTCCGACCCCGTCCTCTTTGTCCTCTTCTCCCAGGGTGGCGCCCCGCCCCACCATGCCCGGCCCGCCGACCCCTCTGCCCTCTGCGCCTACCGCCTCCGCGACATTGACCGCGCCATCGAGAGGGCACGGGAGGCCTGTTACTCGTCCCAGACCACGCAGCAGGCCTACATCGAGTACAATGTGAAGTCCAGCTGCACCCGACTGCCCAAGGTACGTGTGTGGGGCAAGCAGTGGAGGGTGGTGGGGCGGGGGTGCATGACAAGGGGTTGGAAGATCCCACGGCACTGGTGCCCAGGCAGTGGAAAGGGGGCATTGCCCACCCGTGTTTCTCATGACGTGAAATCTCCACAGCAAAGTGCGTCTGAGAGAAAGGCTGAGTAACTGATGCCTGTGATGCTTCCTCTGGTCGAAGAGCCCACCGGCATTCACTGCCTCTGTGTGTGTGAAACCCGTACACCATCGAGCCACATGAGGAAAGATTAGGGACAAACAACCAAAAGCTCGGTCAAAGAGGTGCAGGGGCTGGCGGAGGTTACAGAGATAGGGAGGGTTGTAGGGGCTGGAGGTGGTGACAGAGATAAGGAGGGTTGTAGGGGCTGGAGGAGGTTACAGAGATAGGGAGGGTTGTAGGGGCTGGAGGAGGTTACAGAGATAGGGAGGGTTGTAGGGGTTGGAGGTGGTTACAGAGATAAGGAGGGTTGTAGGGGCTGGAGGAGGTTACAGAGATAGGGAGGGTTGTAGGGGCTGGCGGAGGTTACAGAGATAGGGAGGGTTGTAGGGGTTGGAGGTGGTTACAGAGATAAGGAGGGTTGTAGGGGCTGGAGGAGGTTACAGAGATAGGGAGGGTTGTCGGAGCTGGAGGAGGTTACAGAGATAGGGAGGGCTGTAGGGACTGGAGGAGGTTAGAGATAGGGAGGGCTGTAGGGACTGGAGGAGGTTACAGAGATAGGGAGGGCTGTAGGGACTGGAGGAGGTTACAGAGATAGGGAGGGTTGTAGGGGCTGGAGGAGGTTACAGAGATAGGGAGGGCTGTAGGGACTGGAGGAGGTTACAGAGATAGGGAGGGTTGTAGGGACTGGAGGAGGTTACAGAGATAGGGAGGGTTGTAGGGACTGGAGGAGGTTACAGAGATAGGGAGGGTTGTCGGGACTGGAGGAGGTTACAGAGATAGGGAGGGTTGTAGGGACTGGAGGAGGTTACAGAGATAGGGAGGGCTGTAGGGACTGGAGGAGGTTACAGAGATAGGGAGGGTTGTAGGGGCTGGAGGAGGTTACAGAGATAGGGAGGGCTGTAGGGACTGGAGGAGGTTACAGAGATAGGGAGGGTTGTAGGGACTGGAGGAGGTTACAGAGATAGGGAGGGTTGTAGGGACTGGAGGAGGTTACAGAGATAGGGAGGGTTGTCGGGACTGGAGGAGGTTACAGAGATAGGGAGGGTTGTAGGGACTGGAGGAGGTTACAGAGATAGGGAGGGTTGTAGGGGCTGGAGGAGGTTACAGAGATAGGGAGGGTTGTCGGGACTGGAGGAGGTTACAGAGATAGGGAGGGTTGTAGGGACTGGAGGAGGTTACAGAGATAGGGAGGGTTGTAGGGACTGGAGGAGGTTACAGAGATAGGGAGGGTTGTAGGGGCTGGAGGAGGTTACAGAGATAGGGAGGGTTGTAGGGGCTGGAGGAGGTTACAGAGATAGGGAGGGCTGTAGGGACTGGAGGAGGTTACAGAGATAGGGAGGGTTGTAGGGACTGGAGGAGGTTACAGAGATAGGGAGGGTTGTAGGGACTGGAGGAGGTTACAGAGATAGGGAGGGTTGTCGGGACTGGAGGAGGTGACAGAGATAGGGAGGGTTGTAGGGACTGGAGGAGGTTACAGAGATAGGGAGGGTTGTAGGGGCTGGAGGAGGTTACAGAGATAGGGAGGGTTGTCGGGACTGGAGGAGGTTACAGAGATAGGGAGGGTTGTAGGGACTGGAGGAGGTTACAGAGATAGGGAGGGTTGTAGGGACTGGAGGAGGTTACAGAGATAGGGAGGGTTGTAGGGACTGGAGGAGGTTACAGAGATAGGGAGGGTTGTAGGGACTGGAGGAGGTTACAGAGATAGGGAGGGTTGTAGGGACTGGAGGAGGTTACAGAGATAGGGAGGGTTGTAGGGGCTGGAGGAGGTTACAGAGATAGGGAGGGTTATAGGGACTGGAGGAGGTTACAGAGATAGGGAGGGTTGTAGGGACTGGAGGAGGTTACAGAGATAGGGAGGGTTGTAGGGACTGGAGGAGGTTACAGAGATAGGGAGGGTTGTCGGGACTGGAGGAGGTTACAGAGATAGGGAGGAGGGTCGATGACCAGGGAGGGATTTGAAAACGAGGATGAGGAGTTCACAATGGAGGTGTTGCTGGACCGTGTGCCAGCGGAGGTCAGCGAGTACTGGGGATGATGGGTGACCCTGACTCGGTGCGGGTTGGGACACGGGATCTCAGAGTGTTAATGCAAGGGTTAATGTGGGCTGTGTGAAGAGTTCAGTTTGTGAATTGGAACATCCCACACTGTCACATTATCAGCATTTAACGATTTCACAAGGCCAGACTGCAAGAGGAATAAACTTCAAAACAGATGTGGGTCAGTAAGAATGAACAGTCCGTCAGAATTAAATAATAGAGGGAGCTCCACACTGTCGGAGGGTCAGTACTGAGAGAGCGCCGCACTGTCGGAGGGTCAGTACTGAGGGAGCGCCACACTGTCGGAGGGTCAGTACTGAGGGTGCGCCACACTGTCGGAGGGTCAGTACTGAGGGAGCGCCGCACTGTCGGAGGGTCAGTACTGAGGGAGCGCCACACTGTCGGAGGGTCAGTACTGAGGGAGTGCCGCACTGTCGGAGGGTCAGTACTGAGGGAGCGCCGCACTGTCGGAGGGACAGTACTGAGAGAGCGCCGCACTGTCGGAGGGACAGTACTGAGAGAGGGCTGCACTGACGGAGGGTCAGTACTGAGGGAGCGCCGCACTGTCGGAGGGTCAGTACTGAGAGAGCGCCGCACTGTCGGAGGGTCAGTACTGAGGGAGCGCCGCACTGTCGGAGGGTCAGTACTGAGGGAGCGCCGCACTGTCGGAGAGACAGTACTGAGAGAGGGCTGCACTGTCGGAGGGACAGTACTGAGAGAGGGCCGCACTGTCGGAGGGACAGTACTGAGAGAGGGCCGCACTGTCGGAGGGTCAGTACTGAGGGAGCGCCGCACTGTCGGAGGGTCAGTACTGAGGGAGCGCCGCACTGTCGGAGGGTCAGTACTGAGGGAGCGCCACACTGTCGGAGGGTCAGTACTGAGGGAGTGCCGCACTGTCGGAGGGTCAGTACTGAGGGAGCGCCGCACTGTCGGAGGGACAGTACTGAGAGAGCGCCGCACTGTCGGAGGGTCAGTACTGAGGGAGCGCCACACTGTCGGAGGGTCAGTACTGAGGGAGTGCCGCACTGTCGGAGGGTCAGTACTGAGGGAGCGCCGCACTGTCGGAGGGACAGTACTGAGAGAGCGCCGCACTGTCGGAGGGACAGTACTGAGAGAGGGCTGCACTGACGGAGGGTCAGTACTGAGGGAGCGCCGCACTGTCGGAGGGTCAGTACTGAGAGAGCGCCGCACTGTCGGAGGGTCAGTACTGAGGGAGCGCCGCACTGTCGGAGGGTCAGTACTGAGGGAGCGCCGCACTGTCGGAGGGTCAGTACTGAGGGAGCGCCGCACTGTCGGTGGGTCAGTACTGAGGGAGTGCTGCACTGTCGGAGTTCAGCACTGAGGGAGTGCCGCACTGTCGGAGGGTCAGTACTGAGGGAGTGCCGCACTGTCGGAGGGTCAGTACTGAGGGAGCACCGCACTGTCGGAGGGTCAGTACTGAGGGAGTCCCTCTCTCTCAGGATGAGGGACGTTGAAATATCAGATATCAGGGAGACACATGGCTCAGGCAGTGACTTGTTCTCCTGAATTTAATTCTCCCTTGCTCGATTGCACAACCTGTGATGAGGATTCTCAAAATATTCTGTTCCCTCATTTGTGTATATAATTGTGATTGGTTACGGAAACAATTCACAAACAAGCCCACACTGGAAACAGCTTGTAAACAGGAAATGAGAGAGACATCCACAACTGACTGGTGTCTCTCAGTCCCTCTCTCTCTCAGGGTGATATCTGTACACTGACTGGTGTCTCTCAGTCCCCTCTCTCTCAGGGTGATATCTGTACACTGACTGGTGTCTCTCAGGGTGATATCTGTACACTCACTGGTGTCTCTCAGTCCCCTCTCTCTCAGGGTGATATCTGTACACTGACTGGTGTCTCTCAGTCCCCTCTCTCTCAGGGTGATATCTGTACACTGACTGGTGTCTCTCAGTCCCCTCTCTCTCAGGGTGATATCTGTACACTGACTGGTGTCTCTCAGTCCCTCTCTCTCAGGGTGATATCTGTACACTGACTGGTGTCTCTCAGTCCCTCTCTCTCTCAGGGTGATATCTGTACACTGACTGGTGTCTCTCAGCCCCTCTCTCTCAGGGTGATATCTGTACACTGACTGGTGTCTCTCAGCCCCTCTCTCTCAGGGTGATATCTGTACACTGACTGGTGTCTCTCAGTCCCTCTCCCTCTGGGTGATATCTGTACATTGACTGGTGTCTCTCAGTCCCTCTCTCTCTCAGGGTGATATCTGTACACTGACTGGTGTCTCTCAGTCCCCTCTCTCTCAGGGTGATATCTGTACACTGACTGGTGTCTCTCAGTCCCCTCTCTCTCAGGGTGATATCTGTACACTGACTGGTGTCTCTCAGTCCCCTCTCCCTCAGTGTGATATCTGTACACTGACTGGTGTCTCTCAGTCCCCTCTCTCTCTGGGTGATATCTGTACACTGACTGGTGTCTCTCAGTCCCCTCTCTCTCTGGGTGATATCTGTACACTGACTGGTGTCTCTCAGTCCCCTCTCGCTCAGGGTGATATCTGTACACTGACTGGTGTCTCTCAGTCCCCTCTCTCTCAGGGTGATATCTGTACACTGACTGGTGTCTCTCAGTCCCCTCTCTCTCAGGGTGATATCTGTACACTGACTGGTGTCTCTCAGTCCCCTCTCTCTCAGGGTGATATCTGTACACTGACTGGTGTCTCAGTCCCCTCTCTCTCAGGGTGATATCTGTACACTGACTCGTGTCTCTCAGTCCCCTCTCTCTCTCAGGGTGATATCTGTACACTGGTGTCTCTCAGTCCCCTCTCTCTCAGGGTGATATCTGTATACTGACTGGTGTCTCTCAGTCCCTCTCTCTCAGGGTGATATCTGTACACTGACTGGTGTCTCTCAGTCCCCTCTCCCTCAGTGTGATATCTGCACACTGACTGGTGTCTCTCAGTCCCCTCTCTCTCTGGGTGATATCTGTACACTGACTGGTGTCTCTCAGTCCCCTCTCTCTCTGGGTGATATCTGTACACTGACTGGTGTCTCTCAGTCCCCTCTCGCTCAGGGTGATATCTGTACACTGACTGGTGTCTCTCAGTCCCCTCTCTCTCAGGGTGATATCTGTACACTGACTGGTGTCTCTCAGTCCCCTCTCTCTCAGGGTGATATCTGTACACTGACTGGTGTCTCTCAGTCCCCTCTCTCTCAGGGTGATATCTGTACACTGACTGGTGTCTCAGTCCCCTCTCTCTCAGGGTGATATCTGTACACTGACTCGTGTCTCTCAGTCCCCTCTCTCTCTCAGGGTGATATCTGTACACTGGTGTCTCTCAGTCCCCTCTCTCTCAGGGTGATATCTGTATACTGACTGGTGTCTCTCAGTCCCTCTCTCTCAGGGTGAGATCTGTACACTGACTGGTGTCTCTCAGTCCCCTCTCTCTCAGGGTGATATCTGTACACTGACTGGTGTCTCTCAGTCCCCTCTCTCTCAGGGTGATATCTGTACACTGACTGGTGTCTCTCAGTCCCTCTCTCTCAGGGTGATATCTATACACTGACTGGTGTCTCTCAGTCACCTCTCTCTCAGGCTATCTGTACACTGACTGGTGTCTCTCAATCCCTCTCTCTCAGGGTGATATCTGTACACTGGGGTGTCTCTGTCCCTCTCTCTCAGGGTGATATCTGCACACTGACTGGAGTCTCTCAGTCCCTCTCTCTCTCAGGGTGATATCTGTACACTGACTGGAGTCTCTCAGTCCCTCTCTCTCTCAGGGTGATATCTGTACACTCACTGGTGTCTCTCAGTTCTCTCTCTCAGGGTGATATCTGTACACTCACTGGTGTCTCTCAGTTCTCTCTCTCAGGGTGATATCTGTACACTGACTGGTGTCTCTCAGTCCCCTCTCTCTCAGGGTGATATCTGTACACTGACTGGTGTCTCTCAGTCCCCTCTCTCTCAGGGTGATATCTGTACACTGACTGGTGTCTCTCAGTCCCTCTCCCTCAGTGTGATATCTGTACACTGACTGGTGTCTCTCAGTCCCCTCTCTCTCTGGGTGATATCTGTACACTGACTGGTGTCTCTCAGTCCCCTCTCTCTCTGGGTGATATCTGTACACTGACTGGTGTCTCTCAGTCCCCTCTCGCTCAGGGTGATATCTGTACACTGACTGGTGTCTCTCAGTCCCCTCTCTCTCAGGGTGATATCTGTACACTGACTGGTGTCTCTCAGTCCCCTCTCTCTCAGGGTGATATCTGTACACTGACTGGTGTCTCTCAGTCCCCTCTCTCTCAGGGTGATATCTGTACACTGACTGGTGTCTCAGTCCCCTCTCTCTCAGGGTGATATCTGTACACTGACTCGTGTCTCTCAGTCCCCTCTCTCTCTCAGGGTGATATCTGTACACTGGTGTCTCTCAGTCCCCTCTCTCTCAGGGTGATATCTGTATACTGACTGGTGTCTCTCAGTCCCTCTCTCTCAGGGTGATATCTGTACACTGACTGGTGTCTCTCAGTCCCCTCTCCCTCAGTGTGATATCTGCACACTGACTGGTGTCTCTCAGTCCCCTCTCTCTCTGGGTGATATCTGTACACTGACTGGTGTCTCTCAGTCCCCTCTCTCTCTGGGTGATATCTGTACACTGACTGGTGTCTCTCAGTCCCCTCTCGCTCAGGGTGATATCTGTACACTGACTGGTGTCTCTCAGTCCCCTCTCTCTCAGGGTGATATCTGTACACTGACTGGTGTCTCTCAGTCCCCTCTCTCTCAGGGTGATATCTGTACACTGACTGGTGTCTCTCAGTCCCCTCTCTCTCAGGGTGATATCTGTACACTGACTGGTGTCTCAGTCCCCTCTCTCTCAGGGTGACATCTGTACACTGACTCGTGTCTCTCAGTCCCCTCTCTCTCTCAGGGTGATATCTGTACACTGGTGTCTCTCAGTCCCCTCTCTCTCAGGGTGATATCTGTATACTGACTGGTGTCTCTCAGTCCCTCTCTCTCAGGGTGATATCTGTACACTGACTGGTGTCTCTCAGTCCCCTCTCTCTCAGGGTGATATCTGTACACTGACTGGTGTCTCTCAGTCCCCTCTCTCTCAGGGTGATATCTGTACACTGACTGGTGTCTCTCAGTCCCTCTCTCTCAGGGTGATATCTGTACACTGACTGGTGTCTCTCAGTCCCCTCTCTCTCAGGCTATCTGTACACTGACTGGTGTCTCTCAATCCCTCTCTCTCAGGGTGATATCTGTACACTGGGGTGTCTCTGTCCCTCTCTCTCAGGGTGATATCTGTACACTGACTGGAGTCTCTCAGTCCCTCTCTCTCTCAGGGTGATATCTGTACACTGACTGGAGTCTCTCAGTCCCTCTCTCTCTCAGGGTGATATCTGTACACTGACTGGTGTCTGTCAGCCCCTCTCTCTCAGGGTGATATCTGTACACTGACTGGTGTCTCTCAGTCCCTCTCTCTCAGGGTGATATCTACATTGACTGGTGTCTCTCAGTCCCCTCTCTCTCAGGGTGATATCTGTACACTCACTGGTGTCTCTCAGTCCCCTCTCTCTCTGGGTGATATCTGTACACTGACTGGTGTCTCTCAGTCCCCTCTCTCTCAGGGTGATATCTGTACACTGACTGGTGTCTCTCAGTCCCCTCTCACTCAGGGTGATATCTGTACACTCACTGGTGTCTGTCAGTCCCCTCTCTCTCTGGGTGATATCTGTACACTGACTGGTGTCTCTCAGTCCCCTCTCTCTCAGGGTGATATCTGTACACTGACTGGTGTCTCTCAGTCCCCTCTCTCTCAGGGTGATATCTGTACACTGACTGGTGTCTCTCAGTCCCCTCTCTCTCTGGGTGATATCTGTACACTGACTGGTGTCTCTCAGTCCCCTCTCGCTCAGGGTGATATCTGTACACTGACTGGTGTCTCTCAGTCCCCTCTCTCTCAGGGTGATATCTGTACACTGACTGGTGTCTCTCAGTCCCCTCTCTCTCAGGGTGATATCTGTACACTGACTGGTGTCTCTCAGTCCCCTCTCTCTCAGGGTGATATCTGTACACTGACTGGTGTCTCAGTCCCCTCTCTCTCAGGGTGATATCTGTACACTGACTCGTGTCTCTCAGTCCCCTCTCTCTCTCAGGGTGATATCTGTACACTGGTGTCTCTCAGTCCCCTCTCTCTCAGGGTGATATCTGTATACTGACTGGTGTCTCTCAGTCCCTCTCTCTCAGGGTGATATCTGTACACTGACTGGTGTCTCTCAGTCCCCTCTCTCTCTGGGTGATATCTGTACACAGACTGGTGTCTCTCAGTCCCCTCTCTCTCTGGGTGATATCTGTGCACTGACTGGTGTCTCTCAGTCCCCTCTCGCTCAGGGTGATATCTGTACACTGACTGGTGTCTCTCAGTCCCCTCTCTCTCAGGGTGATATCTGTACACTGACTGGTGTCTCTCAGTCCCCTCTCTCTCAGGGTGATATCTGTACACTGACTGGTGTCTCTCAGTCCCCTCTCTCTCAGGGTGATATCTGTACACTGACTGGTGTCTCAGTCCCCTCTCTCTCAGGGTGATATCTGTACACTGACTCGTGTCTCTCAGTCCCCTCTCTCTCTCAGGGTGATATCTGAACACTGGTGTCTCTCAGTCCCCTCTCTCTCAGGGTGATATCTGTATACTGACTGGTGTCTCTCAGTCCCTCTCTCTCAGGGTGATATCTGTACACTGACTGGTGTCTCTCAGTCCCCTCTCTCTCAGGGTGATATCTGTACACTGACTGGTGTCTCTCAGTCCCCTCTCTCTCAGGGTGATATCTGTACACTGACTGGTGTCTCTCAGTCCCTCTCTCTCAGGGTGATATCTGTACACTGACTGGTGTCTCTCAGTCCCCTCTCTCTCAGGCTATCTGTACACTGACTGGTGTCTCTCAATCCCTCTCTCTCAGGGTGATATCTGAACACTGACTGGAGTCTCTCAGTCCCTCTCTCTCTCAGGGTGATATCTGTACACTGACTGGAGTCTCTCAGTCCCTCTCTCTCTCAGGGTGATATCTGTACACTGACTGGTGTCTGTCAGCCCCTCTCTCTCAGGGTGATATCTGTACACTGACTGGTGTCTCTCAGTCCCTCTCTCTCAGGGTGATATCTGTACATTGACTGGTGTCTCTCAGTCCCCTCTCTCTCAGGGTGATATCTGTACACTGACTGGTGTCTCTCAGTCCCCTCTCTCTCTGGGTGATATCTGTACACTGACTGGTGTCTCTCAGTCCCCTCTCTTTCAGGGTGATATCTGTACACTGACTGGTGTCTCTCAGTCCCCTCTCACTCAGGGTGATATCTGTACACTCACTGGTGTCTCTCAGTCCCCTCTCTCTCTGGGTGATATCTGTACACTGACTGGTGTCTCTCAGTCCCCTCTCTCTCAGGGTGATATCTGTACACTGACTGGTGTCTCTCAGTCCCCTCTCTCTCAGGGTGATATCTGTACACTGACTGGTGTCTCTCAGTCCCCTCTCTCTCAGGGTGATATCTGTACACTGACTGGTGTCTCTCAGTCCCCTCTCTCTCAGGGTGATATCTGTACACTGACTGGTGTCTCAGTCCCCTCTCTCTCAGGGTGATATCTGTACACTGACTCGTGTCTCTCAGTCCCCTCTCTCTCTCAGGGTGATATCTGTACACTGGTGTCTCTCAGTCCCCTCTCTCTCAGGGTGATATCTGTATACTGACTGGTGTCTCTCAGTCCCTCTCTCTCAGGGTGATATCTGTACACTGACTGGTGTCTCTCAGTCCCCTCTCCCTCAGTGTGATATCTGCACACTGACTGGTGTCTCTCAGTCCCCTCTCTCTCTGGGTGATATCTGTACACTGACTGGTGTCTCTCAGTCCCCTCTCTCTCTGGGTGATATCTGTGCACTGACTGGTGTCTCTCAGTCCCCTCTCGCTCAGGGTGATATCTGTACACTGACTGGTGTCTCTCAGTCCCCTCTCTCTCAGGGTGATATCTGTACACTGACTGGTGTCTCTCAGTCCCCTCTCTCTCAGGGTGATATCTGTACACTGACTGGTGTCTCAGTCCCCTCTCTCTCAGGGTGATATCTGTACACTGACTAGTGTCTCTCAGTCCCCTCTCTCTCTCAGGGTGATATCTGTACACTGGTGTCTCTCAGTCCCCTCTCTCTCAGGGTGATATCTGTATACTGACTGGTGTCTCTCAATCCCTCTCTCTCAGGGTGATATCTGTACACTGACTGGTGTCTCTCAGTCCCTCTCTCTCAGGGTGATATCTGTACACTGACTGGTGTCTCTCAGTCCCCTCTCTCTCAGGCTATCTGTACACTGACTGGTGTCTCTCAATCCCTCTCTCTCAGGGTGATATCTGTACACTGACTGGTGTCTCTCAGTCCCCTCTCTCTCTGGGTGATATCTGTGCACTGACTGGTGTCTCTCAGTCCCCTCTCGCTCAGGGTGATATCTGTACACTGACTGGTGTCTCTCAGTCCCTCTCTCTCAGGGTGATATCTGTACACTGACTGGTGTCTCTCAGTCCCCTCTCCCTCAGTGTGATATCTGCACACTGACTGGTGTCTCTCAGTCCCCTCTCTCTCTGGGTGATATCTGTACACTGACTGGTGTCTCTCAGTCCCCTCTCTCTCTGGGTGATATCTGTGCACTGACTGGTGTCTCTCAGTCCCCTCTCGCTCAGGGTGATATCTGTACACTGACTGGTGTCTCTCAGTCCCCTCTCTCTCAGGGTGATATCTGTACACTGACTGGTGTCTCTCAGTCCCCTCTCTCTCAGGGTGATATCTGTACACTGACTGGTGTCTCTCAGTCCCCTCTCTCTCAGGGTGATATCTGTACACTGACTGGTGTCTCAGTCCCCTCTCTCTCAGGGTGATATCTGTACACTGACTCGTGTCTCTCAGTCCCCTCTCTCTCTCAGGGTGATATCTGTACACTGGTGTCTCTCAGTCCCCTCTCTCTCAGGGTGTTATCTGTATACTGACTGGTGTCTCTCAGTCCCTCTCTCTCAGGGTGATATCTGTACACTGACTGGTGTCTCTCAGTCCCCTCTCTCTCAGGGTGATATCTGTACACTGACTGGTGTCTCTCAGTCCCCTCTCTCTCAGGGTGATATCTGTACACTGACTGGTGTCTCTCAGTCCCTCTCTCTCAGGGTGATATCTGTACACTGACAGGTGTCTCTCAGTCCCCTCTCTCTCAGGCTATCTGTACACTGACTGGTGTCTCTCAATCCCTCTCTCTCAGGGTGATATCTGTACACTGGGGTGTCTCTGTCCCTCTCTCTCAGGGTGATATCTGTACACTGACTGGAGTCTCTCAGTCCCTCTCTCTCTCAGGGTGATATCTGTACACTGACTGGAGTCTCTCAGTCCCTCTCTCTCTCAGGGTGATATCTGTACACTGACTGGTGTCTGTCAGCCCCTCTCTCTCAGGGTGATATCTGTACACTGACTGGTGTCTCTCAGTCCCCTCTCTCTCTGGGTGATATCTGTACACTGACTGGTGTCTCTCAGTCCCCTCTCTCTCAGGGTGATATCTGTGCACTGACTGGTGTCTCTCAGTCCCCTCTCGCTCAGGGTGATATCTGTACACTGACTGGTGTCTCTCAGTCCCCTCTCTCTCAGGGTGATATCTGTACACTGACTGGTGTCTCTCAGTCCCCTCTCTCTCAGGGTGATATCTGTACACTGACTGGTGTCTCTCAGTCCCCTCTCTCTCAGGGTGATATCTGTACACTGACTGGTGTCTCAGTCCCCTCTCTCTCAGGGTGATATCTGTACACTGACTCGTGTCTCTCAGTCCCCTCTCTCTCTCAGGGTGATATCTGTACACTGGTGTCTCTCAGTCCCCTCTCTCTCAGGGTGTTATCTGTATACTGACTGGTGTCTCTCAGTCCCTCTCTCTCAGGGTGATATCTGTACACTGACTGGTGTCTCTCAGTCCCCTCTCTCTCAGGGTGATATCTGTACACTGACTGGTGTCTCTCAGTCCCCTCTCTCTCAGGGTGATATCTGTACACTGACTGGTGTCTCTCAGTCCCTCTCTCTCAGGGTGATATCTGTACACTGACAGGTGTCTCTCAGTCCCCTCTCTCTCAGGCTATCTGTACACTGACTGGTGTCTCTCAATCCCTCTCTCTCAGGGTGATATCTGTACACTGGGGTGTCTCTGTCCCTCTCTCTCAGGGTGATATCTGTACACTGACTGGAGTCTCTCAGTCCCTCTCTCTCTCAGGGTGATATCTGTACACTGACTGGAGTCTCTCAGTCCCTCTCTCTCTCAGGGTGATATCTGTACACTGACTGGTGTCTGTCAGCCCCTCTCTCTCAGGGTGATATCTGTACACTGACTGGTGTCTCTCAGTCCCTCTCTCTCAGGGTGATATCTGTACATTGACTGGTGTCTCTCAGTCCCCTCTCTCTCAGGGTGATATCTGTACACTCACTGGTGTCTCTCAGTCCCCTCTCTCTCTGGGTGATATCTGTACACTGACTGGTGTCTCTCAGTCCCCTCTCTTTCAGGGTGATATCTGTACACTGACTGGTGTCTCTCAGTCCCCTCTCACTCAGGGTGATATCTGTACACTCACTGGTGTCTCTCAGTCCCCTCTCTCTCTGGGTGATATCTGTACACTGACTGGTGTCTCTCAGTCCCCTCTCTCTCAGGGTGATATCTGTACACTGACTGGTGTCTCTCAGTCCCCTCTCTCTCAGGGTGATATCTGTACACTGACTGGTGTCTCTCAGTCCCCTCTCTCTCAGGGTGATATCTGTACACTGACTGGTGTCTCTCAGTCCCCTCTCTCTCAGGGTGATATCTGTACACTGACTGGTGTCTCAGTCCCCTCTCTCTCAGGGTGATATCTGTACACTGACTCGTGTCTGTCAGTCCCCTCTCTCTCTTAGGGTGATATCTGTACACTGGTGTCTCTCAGTCCCCTCTCTCTCAGGGTGATATCTGTATACTGACTGGTGTCTCTCAGTCCCTCTCTCTCAGGGTGATATCTGTACACTGACTGGTGTCTCTCAGTCCCCTCTCCCTCAGTGTGATATCTGCACACTGACTGGTGTCTGTCAGTCCCCTCTCTCTCTGGGTGATATCTGTACACTGACTGGTGTCTCTCAGTCCCCTCTCTCTCTGGGTGATATCTGTGCACTGACTGGTGTCTCTCAGTCCCCTCTCGCTCAGGGTGATATCTGTACACTGACTGGTGTCTCTCAGTCCCCTCTCTCTCAGGGTGATATCTGTACACTGACTGGTGTCTCTCAGTCCCCTCTCTCTCAGGGTGATATCTGTACACTGACTGGTGTCTCTCAGTCCCCTCTCTCTCAGGGTGATATCTGTACACTGACTGGTGTCTCAGTCCCCTCTCTCTCAGGGTGATATCTGTACACTGACTCGTGTCTCTCAGTCCCCTCTCTCTCTCAGGGTGATATCTGTACACTGGTGTCTCTCAGTCCCCTCTCTCTCAGGGTGATATCTGTATACTGACTGGTGTCTCTCAGTCCCTCTCTCTCAGGGTGATATCTGTACACTGACTGGTGTCTCTCAGTCCCCTCTCTCTCAGGGTGATATCTGTACACTGACTGGTGTCTCTCAGTCCCCTCTCTCTCAGGGTGATATCTGTACACTGACTGGTGTCTCTCAGTCCCTCTCTCTCAGGGTGATATCTGTACACTGACTGGTGTCTCTCAGTCCCCTCTCTCTCAGGCTATCTGTTCACTGACTGGTGTCTCTCAATCCCTCTCTCTCAGGGTGATATCTGTACACTGGGGTGTCTCTGTCCCTCTCTCTCAGGGTGATATCTGTACACTGACTGGAGTCTCTCAGTCCCTCTCTCTCTCAGGGTGATATCTGTACACTGACTGGAGTCTCTCAGTCCCTCTCTCTCTCAGGGTGATATCTGTACACTGACTGGTGTCTGTCAGCCCCTCTCTCTCAGGGTGATATCTGTACACTGACTGGTGTCTCTCAGTCCCTCTCTCTCAGGGTGATATCTGTACATTGACTGGTGTCTCTCAGTCCCCTCTCTCTCAGGGTGATATCTGTACACTCACTGGTGTCTCTCAGTCCCCTCTCTCTCTGGGTGATATCTGTACACTGACTGGTGTCTCTCAGTCCCCTCTCTCTCAGGGTGATATCTGTACACTGACTGGTGTCTCTCAGTCCCCTCTCACTCAGGGTGATATCTGTACACTCACTGGTGTCTCTCAGTCCCCTCTCTCTCTGGGTGATATCTGTACACTGACTGGTGTCTCTCAGTCCCCTCTCTCTCAGGGTGATATCTGTACACTGACTGGTGTCTCTCAGTCCCCTCTCTCTCAGGGTGATATCTGTACACTGACTGGTGTCTCTCAGTCCCCTCTCTCTCAGGGTGATATCTGTACACTGACTGGTGTCTCTCAGTCCCCTCTCTCTCAGGGTGATATCTGTACACTCACTGGTATCTCTCAGTCCCCTCTCTCACTGGGTGATATCTGTACACTGACTGGTGTCTCTCAGTCCCCTCTCTCTCAGGGTGATATCTGTACACTGATTGGTATCTCTCAGTCCCCTCTCTCTCAGGGTGATATCTGTACACTGACTGGTGTCTCTCAGTCTCCTCTCTCTCAGGGTGATATCTGTACACTGACTGGTGTCTCAGTCCCCTCTCTCTCAGGGTGATATCTGTACACTGACTCGTGTCTCTCAGTCCCCTCTCTCTCTCAGGGTGATATCTGTACACTGGTGTCTCTCAGTCCCCTCTCTCTCAGGGTGATATCTGTATACTGACTGGTGTCTCTCAGTCCCTCTCTCTCAGGGTGATATCTGTACACTGACTGGTGTCTCTCAGTCCCCTCTCTCTCAGGGTGATATCTGTACACTGACTGGTGTCTCTCAGTCCCCTCTCTCTCAGGGTGATATCTGTATACTGACTGGTGTCTCTCAGTCCCTCTCTCTCAGGGTGATATCTGTACACTGACTGGTGTCTCTCAGTCCCCTCTCTCTCAGGCTATCTGTACACTGACTGGTGTCTCTCAATCCCTCTCTCTCAGGGTGATATCTGTACACTGGGGTGTCTCTGTCCCTCTCTCTCAGGGTGATATCTGTACACTGACTGGAGTCTCTCAGTCCCTCTCTCTCTCAGGGTGATATCTGTACACTGACTGGAGTCTCTCAGTCCCTCTCTCTCTCAGGGTGATATCTGTACACTGACTGGTGTCTGTCAGCCCCTCTCTCTCAGGGTGATATCTGTACACTGACTGGTGTCTCTCAGTCCCTCTCTCTCAGGGTGATATCTGTACATTGACTGGTGTCTCTCAGTCCCCTCTCTCTCAGGGTGATGTCTGTACACTCACTGGTGTCTCTCAGTCCCCTCTCTCTCTGGGTGATATCTGTACACTGACTGGTGTCTCTCAGTCCCTCTCTCTCAGGGAGATATCTGTACACTGACTGGTGTCTCTCAGTCCCTCTCTCTCAGGGTGATATCTGTACACTGACTGGTGTCTCTCAATCCCCTCTCTCTCAGGGTGATATCTGTACACTGACTGGTGTCTCTCAGTCCCTCTCTCTCAGGGAGATATCTGTACACTGACTGGTGTCTCTCAGTCCCCTCTCTCTCAGGGTGATATCTGTACACTGACTGGTGTCTCTCAGTCCCTCTCTCTCTCAGGGTGATATCTGTACACTGACTGGTGTCTCTCAGTCCCCTCTCTCTCAGGGTGATATCTGTACACTGACTGGTGTCTCTCAGTCCCTCTCTCTCTCAGGGTGATATCTGTACACTGACTGGTGTCTCTCAGTCCCCTCTCTCTCAGGGTGATATCTGTACACTGACTGGTGTCTCTCAGTCCCCTCTCTCTCAGGGTGATATCTGTACACTGACTGGTGTCTCTCAGTCCCCTCTCTCTCAGGGTGATATCTGTACACTGACTGGTGTCTCTCAGTCCCCTCTCTCTGGGTGATATCTGTACACTGACTGGTGTCTCTCAGTCCCTCTCTCTCAGGGTGATATCTGTACACTGACTGGTGTCTCTCAGTCCCTCTCTCTCAGGGTGATATCTGTACACTGACTGGTGTCTCTCAGTCCCCTCTCTCTCAGGGTGATATCTGTACACTGACTGGTGTCTCTCAGTCCCCTCTCTCTCTCGGTGATATCTACACTGACTGGTGTCTCTCAGTCCCTCTCTCTCAGGGTGAAATCTATACACTGACTGGTGTCTCTCAGTCCCTCTCTCTCAGGGTGATATCTGTACACTGACTGGTGTCTCTCAGTCCCTCTCTCTCAGGGTGATATCTGTACACTGACTGGTGTCTCTCAGTCCCTCTCTCTCAGGGTGATATCTGTACACTGACTGGTGTCTCTCAGTCCCCTCTCTCTCAGGGTGATATCTGTACACTGACTGGTGTCTCTCAGTCCCCTCTCTCTCTCGGTGATATCTACACTCACTGGTGTCTCTCAGTCCCCTCTCTCTCTCGGTGATATCTACACTGACTGGTGTCTCTCAGTCCCCTCTCTCTCAGGGTGATATCTGTCCGCCCTTTGAAACCGATTTCTTTGACCGAGCTGTGGTCACCTGCCCCGAATAGCTGCTTTTGTGGTTCAAGGTTTGAGTTATGCTCTTGCTATATAAATGTACGTTTTTGTTGAGGTCTTTTGTCTGTTTTGGAGGGCTGGATGGGAGGTCCTGGTGTCGGATTTGTTTCTGCAATGACTTGGATTTTTTGGCTATCTCTTCAGGAGTCTCCCACTATCTTTCCCTGCGGAGATGAACACACTCCGAGTCCCATCGCTAGCAGAGTCCCCGTTCGGGCAGTCCCTCTGGTCACAACTCGCGTGCAACTGTCAGCAATAGCGGTGAGCCAGAGCTGGAACAACACCATCATCTTTCTGGGTGATCGACTGGGGAAGCTTCACAAGGTAAGCGCAGGATGAGCCGGAGGAGGTGCCCGCTGTCGGAGGGTCAGCACTGAGGGAGCAGGTGCTGTGTGTGCGCATTGGGCAGAGGCCGGATCGGGTTGGGTGGTGGTGCCGCCTCCCCTGGTTGACTTGCCGGTGGCATTGGACTGATGGGAGGAATGGGTCCTCGCGGCGAGTGACCCGCTGGGGACTGCCAGCCACCGAGAGCTGATCACCGCCAGAGAGGCGGTGTCCGCTCCCATGCAGCTATTCCGCTGTGGAGGGCATCACACTCCGTTCTCACTCCCCTTTGCTCTCACTCCCCTCTCCAGGTCTTCCTGAAGTCGCCCACTGAGGCCGAGATGTATCGCAGCTTGACCATCCAGGCCGCATCCGCGGTCAAGCAGGATTTGTTCCTGGACCCCTTGCACGAACACCTCTACGTCCTGACCTCGTCGCAGGTGAGAGCCGGCCCCCCCGGCAGAAGCCATGTCTCCTCATTCACTCCGTCGAAACCCTTCCTGATTTTGAGCGGCCCGCTTAAATCTCCCCCTTAACCTTCTCTGCTCTAAATGGAGCAATCCCAGGTTCTCCCAGTCTCTCCGGGGAACTGAAATTCCTCATCCCTGGAACCACTCCCGTGAATCTTTTCTGTACTCTCTCCAACGCCCTCACATCTTTCCTCAAGTGCGGTGCCCAGAACTGGACACAATACTCCAGCTGAGGCCAAACTAGTGTCTTATACAAGTTCAACATGACTTCCTTGCTCTTGTACTCTATGCCTCTATTAATAAAGCCCAGGATACTGTATGTTTTATTAACCGCTCTCTCAACCTGTCCTGTCACCTTCAATGGTTTATGCACATATACACCCAGGTCCCTCTGCTCCTGCACCCACTTTAGAATTGTACCCTTTATTTTATATTGTCTCTCCATGTTCTTCATACCAAAATGAATCACTTCACATTTCTCTGCATCGAACTTCATCTGCCACCTGTCTGCCCATTCCACCGACTTGTCTACGTCCTTTTGCAGTTCTACACTATCCTCCTCACAGTTCACAATGCTTCCAAGTTTCGTATCGTCTGCAAACTTTGAAACACTGCCCCCCCTCCCCCCCCGCACACCAAGGTCTCGGTCGTTCATGCATGTCAGGAAAAACAACACCGAATTCTTCATTTCGTCCCCAGTCTGGTTCGTTTGGTTTACCGCTCCCGTTCTCCCGTGTATTAACCCTGCCTGCTCTCTCCCCCCATCAGGTAACGAAGGTTCCCGTGGCTGAATGCTCGCAATATTCGGACTGTCCCTCCTGTGTAGCTGCGAAAGATCCGTACTGCGGCTGGTGTGTGCTAGAGGGTAGGTCAGTATCTCACATCCTGATGTATCTGCATTGAATGGACGTAGACTACTCCACAAACGTTCGGCCCATCTGCTCCGTGCTGGTGTTTCATTTCAGCTCCACACGAGCCTCCTCCCACCCCCTACTTCATCTCCCCCCATCACCATATCCTTCTATTCCTTTCTCCCTCGTGTGTTTATCCAGCTTCCCCCTTAAATACATCGATACTATTCACCTCAACCACTCCCTGTGGGAGCGAGTTCCACATTCTCACCACTCTCCGGGGAAAGGAGTTTCTCCTCCTTTAGGAATTAACCACAGGACTTGCTTAGTCAAGAGTTTGGCTGTTTGGAAAATTGAAGACGAACAGATGAAGCACTTGTCAGTCAGTGACGGGACGGGGCGGTTCCCCCTTTGGCCCCTCCTTCCAACCCACAGGGTGCCTGCCAGGAAACTGAGTCCCTAGAATTGATGAAGGGGAGTCGGTGGATGTGGTATATTTTTATTTTCAGAAGGCTTTTGATGAAGTCCCCCCACAGGAGGTTGGTCCGCAAAATTAAAGCACGTGGGATAGGAGGTAATAAACTGGCATGGATTCAGGATTGGTTAACAGGTAGAAAACAGAGAGTAGGAATAAATGGGTCATTCTCGCATTGCAGGCTGTGACTTGTGGGGTACTGCAGGGATCAGTGCTTGGGCCCCAGCTGTACACAATATATATCAATGATTTGGATGTGGGGACCAAATGTAGTATTTCCAAGTTTGCAGATGACACAAAACTAGTTGGGAATGTGAGATGTGAGGAAGATGCAAAGCGGCTTCAAGGGGATTCGGACAGACTTAGTGAGTGGGCAAGAACGTGGCAGATGGAATATAATGTGGAAAAGGTTATCCACTTTGGTAGGAGGAATAGATGTGCAGAGTATTTCTGAAATGGTAAGAGATTAGAAAGTGTAGATGTACAAAGGGATCTGGGTGTCCTTGCCAATAAGTCACTGAAAGCTAACATGCAGGTGCAGCAAGCAATTAAGAAGGCTAAGGGTATGTTAGCCTTTATCGCAAGATGATTTGAGTACAGGAGTAGTGAAGTCTTGCTTCAATTGTATAGAACCTTGGTTAGACCGCACTTGGTGTACTGTGTGCAGTTTTGGTCCCCTTACCTTAGGAACTATATTATTACCAGAGAGGAAGTCCAACGAAGGTTCACCAGACTTGTTCCTGGGATGGCGGGACTGTCCTATGAAGAGAGATTGGGGAAACTGGGCCTGTATTCTCTAGAGATTCGAAGAATGAGAGGTGATCTCCTGGAAACCTACAAAATACTGAAAGGGATAGACAGGGTAGATGCAGCTAAGATGTTTCCCCTAGCTGGGGAGTCCAGAACCAGGGGACACAATTTCAAAACAAGGGGAAGCCGAATAGGACGGAGATAGGGAGAGTTGTAGGGGCTGGAGGAGGTTACAGAGATGGGGAGGGTTGTCGGGACTGGAGGAGGTTACAGAGATAGGGAGGGTTGTAGGGGCTGGAGGAGATTACAGACATAGGGAGGGTTGTAGGGGCTGGAGGTGGTTACAGAGATGGGGAGGGTTGTTGGGTCTGGAGGTGGTTACAGAGATAGGGAGGGTTGTCGGGGCTGGAAGAGGTTACAGAGATAGGGAGGGTTGTCGGGACTGGAGGAGGTTACAGAGATAGGGAGGGTTGTCGGGGCTGGAGGAGATTAGAGAGATGGGGAGGGTTGTAGGGGCTGGAGGTGGTTACAGAGATAGGGAAGATTGTAGGGGCTGGAGGAGGTTACAGAGATGGGGAAGGTTGTAGGGGCTGGAGGTGATTACAGAGATAGGGTGAGTTGTCGGGGCTGGAAGAGGTTACAGAGATAGGGAGGGTTGTCGGGACTGGAGGAGGTTACAGAGATAGGGAGGGTTGTCGGGGCTGGAGGAGATTAGAGAGATGGGGAGGGTTGTAGGGGCTGGAGGTGGTTACAGAGATAGGGAAGATTGTAGGGGCTGGAGGAGGTTACAGAGATAGGGAGGGTTGTAGGGGCCGGAGGAGGTTAAAGAGATAGGGAGAGTTGTAGGGGCTGGAGATGATTACAGAGATAGGGAGGGTTGTCGGGGCTGGAGGACGTTACAGAGATAGGGAGGGTTGTCGGGGCTGGAGGAGGTTACAGAGATAGGGAGGGTTGTCGGGGCTGGAGGGGGTTACAGAGATAGGGAGGGTTGTAGGGTCTGGAGGAGGTTACAGAGATGGGGAGGGTTGTAGGGTCTGGAGGAGGTTACAGGGATGGGGGGGGTTGTAGGGTCCGGAGGTGGTTACAGAGATGGGGAGGGTTGTAGGGTCTAGAGGAGGATGCAGAGATAGGGAGGGTTGTAGGAGCTGGAGATGATTACAGAGATAGGGAGGGTTGTCGGGGCTCGGGGAAGTTACAGAGATAGGGTGGGTTGTAGGGGCTGGAGGAGGTTTCAGAGATAGGGAGGGTTGTAGGCACTGGAGGAGGTTACAGAGATAAGGAGGGTTGTAGGCCCTGGAGGAGGTTACAGAGATAGGGAGGGTTGTCGGGTCTGGAGGAGGTTACAGAGATGGGGAGGGTTGTAGGGGCTGGAGGAAATAACAGATAGGGAGGGTTGTAGGGTCTGGAGGAGGCTGCAGAGATAGGGAGGATTGTAGGGGCCGGAGGTGGTTACAGAGATAGGGAGGGTTGTAGGGTCTGGAGGAGGTTACAGAGATGGGGAGTGTTTTAGGGTCTGGAGGAGGTTACAGGGATGGGGGGGGTTGTAGGGTCCGGTGGTGTTTACAGAGATGGGGAGGGTTGTAGGGTCTAGAGGAGGATGCAGAGATAGGGAGGGTTGTAGGGTCTGGAGGTGGTTACAGAGATGGGGAGTGTTTTAGGGTCTGGAGGAGGTTACAGGGATGGGGGGGGTTGTAGGGTCCGGTGGTGTTTACAGAGATGGGGAAGGTTGTAGGGTCTAGAGGAGGATGCAGAGATAGGGAGGGTTGTAGGGTCTGGAGGTGGTTACAGAGATGGGGAGTGTTGTTGGGTCTGAAGGTGGTTGCAGAGATGGGGAGGGTTGTCGGGTCTGGAGGAGGTTACAGAGATGGGGAGGGTTGTAGGGTCTGGAGGAGGTTACAGAGATGGGGAGGTTTGTAGGGTCTGGAGGTGGTTAAAGAGTTGGGGAGGGTTGTAGTGTCTGGAGGTGGTTGCAGAGATGGGGAGGGTTGTAGGGTCCGGAGGAGGTTACAGAGATGGGGAGGGTTGTAGGGTGTGGAGGTGGTTACAGATATGGGGAGGGTTGTAGGGTCTGGAGGTGGTTACAGAGATGGGGAGGGTTGTAGGGTCTGGAGGAAGTTACAGAGATAGGGAGGGTTGTAGGGGTTGGAGGAGGTTACAGAGATAGGGAGGGTTGTAGGGACTGGAGAAGGTTACAGAGATAGGGAGGGTTGTAGGGGCCAGAGGTGGTTACAGAGATAGGGAGGGTTGTAGGGTCTGGAGGCGGTTACAGAGATCGGGAGGGTTGTCGGTTCTGAAGGAGGTTACAGAGATGGGGAGGGTTGTAGGGTCTGGAGGAGGTTACAGAGATGGGGAGGGTTGTAGGTTCTGGAGGAGGTTACAGAGATCGGGAGGGTTGTCGGTTCTGAAGGAGGTTACAGAGATGGGGAGGGTTGTAGGGTCTGGAGGAGGTTACAGAGATGGGGAGGGTTGTAGGTTCTGGAGGAGGTTACAGAGATCGGGAGGGTTGTCGGTTCTGAAGGAGGTTACAGAGATGGGGAGGGTTGTAGGGTCTGGAGATGGTTACAGAGTTGGGGAGGGTGCGATCCTCTAATGTTCCGAAGGGTATTGACGAAATGGTGTCTCTGTCGGTCAAACTTCAGACTAACTCGATTTGCTTCTCCCCACAGATGTTCCAGGAAACTCGAGTGTGTCCGTCATCGGGTAGCCAATCACTGGCTGTGGTTCTATGACAGAAATGGCCGATGCCTGTCTGTGCAGAGTACGATCCCTGCCAACCTGAGCAAGGAGGAACAGGCAGAGGTAGGCCCCATTGCCATGGCAACCGGTCGGGCCGCTGCGCAACCTGATCCTCCGCAACCCTCCCTCTGTCTTCTGTGTCACCGCATCGTGTTGGGGTACAGAGGAAAGCCCCCCTCGACACTGACCCCATCAAATCCCTCCATGGCCCTCACTCTCTCCCTATCTGTGTAACCTCCTCCAGCCCCTACAACCCTCCCTATCTCTGTAACCTCCTCCAGCCCTGCGAGATCTCTGCACTCCTCCAATTCCGGCCTCTTGACCATCCCCTGATTCCCATCGCTCCACCATTGGCGGATGGGCCTTCTGCTGCTTGGGGCCCTAAGCTCTGGAATTCCCTCCCTAAACCTCTCCACCCCTCCCTCTCCTCCTTAAAACCGACCTCTTTGACCGGGCTTTTGTTCGCCGGTCTCTGATATCGCCTCAGGTGGCTCGGGGTCTGAACTAGGCCCGTGTGAAGCCACTTTGGGAGTTTTGCTTCTGCCTCCAAAGTCTCCGTGTTAATGGTTGCCGGGAGTGTCGGCGCCCGTCGGCTGGGTTTAACTTGACAAGCACTTCATTTCCGATTTGCAGGTCACCCTGAGGCTCGATCGGATGCCAGTCCTCCGACCGGGAGAAGGATTCAACTGCTCCTTCGGCGCGTACACCGCCCGAGCCCTCGTGGCGGGCAACCTGGTGTCCTGCCAGTCACCTGACGCCAGTACAGTGCCCGCCAATGAGCCTGGCAAAGGTGAGATGTTGCGTGGGAGGAGGAGGGGGGGAGGGGAGGAGGAGGGGGGAGGGGCGAGGGTGCTCCGAGTCCTTGACATGGTTGCCGGCCCCATGTGGCCCAGCGCGTGGTGTTGTCAAGGGCGAAGTTGGGGCCTCGGGGCTGACACAAACGTAGGCCCAGGACAGCAGCCTTGGCCTCTCATCAGGCGAACGCTCCCAGTCCCGAGGGCGATGTCCCTTGTTGTCCGACTCTCGGTCCCGAGGGGGTCCCGTGCCCTCGTTCCCTTCTGCCTCAGGCTGTGTTACTAACGGAGGTTGTTTCTCTTGCTCAGATCACGTGACGGTGGAGTTGGCCCTGCGCTTCAGAGACGTGACTGTTGCCCGCACGGACTTTGCGTTTTACGATTGCCACAGAGTGGCGGATCTCCGGCCCGTTTCCCCGTACGTTCCTCGCACACTCACGCACACGCACTCGAGCTCACGGGGAGCACCCACATTCTCACCACCCTCTGCAGAACGGAGTTCCTCCTGAATTCCCCCATCGGGTTTATTACTGACTGTCTTATATTGATGACCCCCCCCCCCCCTAAGTTCTGGTCTCCCCCCACAAGTGGAAACATCTTCTTTACGTCTACCCCATCGAAACCCCCTTCATCATGTTGTGGGGAGGGTCTGTGGAGCCCATAACCCTCAGTGACACAAAGGAGGAGGGGTGGGAGCGGGCGAGGAGGGACGGGTGTTTTACTTGCTATCTTTGTTTAACATCGCCTTGTCTGACATTCCCAGGTGTCGGGCATGTGTCACCAGTGCCTGGAATTGTAACTGGTGTCTTTTGGAACATCGCTGCACCCACCTGGTACAGTGCAGAGGAGAGAGCGTTATCTACAATCAGCGTGTGAGTGGCGCTGGGCAGATCTCTCCGCGAAGGACCATTCATTCATTGCAAGGGGTAGCTGTTCGATCTTAGAGAGTCTCACTGCCCTGTCCCACGGTCCGAAGGACGGGGGTCTTCGAGCCCCCATTCCAGAGACTCGAGCCCCGTAATCCAAACCTGACACTCTCCTGGTGCCAGCACTGAGGGAGCGCCGCACCGTCGGAGGGGCAGCACTGAGGGAGCGCCGCACCGTCGGAGGGGCAGCACTGAGGGAGCGCCGCACCGTCGGAGGGGCAGCACTGAGGGAGCGCCGCACTGTCCGAGGGTCTGTAGCGAGGCCGTAGTGTTCCTGGTTGAGGGGAAGGGAGTGGATTCAGGCCGGGTTCCCACTTACTGTTCACTGCTGACGAGCCTGTAATCGAGTGGAACTGCGGGTCGGGAGAGCTGCCGAACCTCCAGGATTCGCCCTGGTGTATCCGGGATTGAGAGCCTCCGTCTCTGGATCACTGCTGGGATCCAGGCATGCCAAAAATAAAAACTCTACGTTCTGGAAATTTTTGTCAGCAGGTTTTATTGGTTGAGAGAATATGGGAGGCAGACGGTTCCCGAGTCATTAATTTATCCAATCAGGTGATGATTTGCTGTTTGTTTGGAAAGGCAGGTGACCTATGGCGGGAGCGTTGGCCGGGGTCGGAGGTCATGTGAGGTAAACTCAAATTGGCATCGTCCAGTTGGGACACTCCAAGCTTGAAGGGGGTTCAGTGATGAGACAAGGAGGGAGGTGAGAGTTGGCGGGGGGGGGGTGGTTTGGGAGGGGCCTGGACCCCGAGTGAGAGTCCGCACCTCTGGGGTTGACGAGCAACCCTCTGTTGAGCTGACCTGTTGCTCTCTCCCTGTGTCCAGGACCACGAGGCTGTGACAAAGGGTCCTGACCCTTGCCCCTACGTGGAGCGGATCGAGGGGTCAACACTCATTCCAGTGGGTCACGAGAGAGCCCTGAAGCTGATTGGATGGCACCTGGACCTGTTGGAAGTGAGTCTTTTTTGTTGGGTGGGGCGGAACATTCCGGAAGCGACCCGAGCTGGGCGGCCTCCCCTCACCCCAACCTCCCCACCCCCCCCCCCCCCAGCCCCTGTTTGCGTGGTGCCTCACTTGTCACAGCTTACAATTTCTGTCCTTTTCCGGAACTGTTCCCAAGCTGAAGATATTGTGATCGCTCTTCCCCAAATGACCCCCCCCGCCCCCACCACCACCCAAACATGCTCCATTCTCCAGAACTGGATCCAGAACATCCTCCATTCCCATTGGGCTGGAAACGCACTGGTCAAGAAAACTCTCATGCAAACATTGCAAGAAATCCTCCCTCGCTATGCCCTTCACACTGTTACTATCCCGCGCTGTATTAGGATAATTAAAATAATAACCTCAGCCTTTAGCTATGGAATTCCCTCCCTAAAACTCTCCGTGTCACCCTCCTCGTTTAACATGCTGCTTAAAACCTACCGGAAATCATCAGCATTGTCTTTGTTCTGTAGATCGAGGAAACGGAGTATCATTGCGTTTTGGAATTTAAGAACACTCCGCTGATAATTAAAGCTGACATTCAAAAGGACACACAACATCCCGGAATGTTCAATATCACCTGTCACACTTACAAGGTATGAATTAAGATTCGGCACAGATATAACAGATACCCGGGAGTGAGTTACAGGCTGGAATCTAATCGAGGGGTTCGGGGGGGGTTGATATATAGAATAACAGATACCCAGGAGTGAGTTACAGACTGGAATCTAATTGAGGGGTTCAGGGGGTTTATATATAGAATAACAGATACCCGGGAGTGAGTTACAGACTGGAATCTAATTGAGGGGTTCAGGGGGTTTAGAGATAGAATAACAGATACCCGGGAGTGAGTTACAGACTGGAATCTAATCGAGGGGTTCGGGGTGGTTTATATATAGAATAACAGATCCCTGGGAGTGAGTTACAGACTGGAATCTAATTGAGGGGTTCAGGGGGTTTATATATAGAATAACAGATACCCGGGAGTGAGTTATAGATTGGAATCTAATCGAGGGGTTCAGGGGGGGTTCATATATAGAATAACAGATACTCGGGAGTGAGTTACAGGCTGGAATCTAATCGAGGGGGCTAAGTGTTAATGTTTCTTCTCTTCAGTTTGAATTCTCAGCTACGACAATGGAATGTGGAATCAGTGTGTTTGTCCAGAGGAGATCCCCGTTTCGAATTGACAGTTTAGACCAGTTGAATGGTAAGGGGAACTTGGCTGCTGATTGAGACTCCAACAATGAGGAGTTCAGAAATAAAAACAAGAAATGCTGGAACCACTCAGCAGGTCTGGCAGCATCTGTGGAAAGAGAAGCAGAGTTAACGTTTCGGGTCAGTGACCCTTCTTCGGAGTTCAGAGCGGGGGGAGTTTTCCTTAGTTTGTGTCCGCCGCACTGTTAGAGGGTCAGTACCGAGGGAGCGCCACACTGTTGGAGGGTCAGTACTGAGGGAGCGCCGCGCTGTCAGTGGGTCAGTACTGAGGGAGCGCCGCACTGTGGGAGGGTCAGTGCTGAGGGTGCTCCGCACTGTCGGAGGGTCAGTACTGAGAGAGCGCCGCACTGTCAGAGGGTCAGTACTGAGGGAGCGCCGCACTGTCAGAGGGTCAGTGCTGAGAGTGCGCCGCACTGTGGGAGGGTCAGTGCCGAGGGAGCGCCGCACTGTGGGAGGGTCAGTGCCGAGGGAGCGACGCACTGTGGGAGGGTCAGTGCTGAGGGAGCGCCGCACTGTGGGAGGGTCAGTGCTGAGGGTGCTCCGCACTGTCGGAGGGTCAGTACTGAGGGTGCTCCGCACTGTCGGAGGGTCAGTACTGAGAGAGCGCCGCACTGTCGGAGGGTCAGTACTGAGGGAGCGCCGCACTGTCGGAGGGTCAGTGCTGAGAGTGCGCCGCACTGTGGGAGGGTCAGTACCGAGGGAGCGCCGCACTGTGGGAGGGTCAGTGCCGAGGGAGCGCCGCACTGTGGGAGGGTCAGTGCTGAGGGAGCGCCGCACTGTGGGAGGGTCAGTGCTGAGGGAGCGCCGCACTGTGGGAGGGTCAGTACTGAGGGTGCGCCGCACTGTCGGAGGGTCAGTACCGAGGGAGCGCTGCACTGTGGGAGGGTCAGTGCTGAGGGAGTGCCGCACTGTCGGAGGGTCAGTGCTGAGGGTGCGCCGCACTGTCGGAGGGTCAGTACCGAGGGAGCGCCGCACTGTGGGAGGGTCAGTGCTGAGGGAGCGTCGCACTGTCGGAGGGTCAGTACTGAGGGAGAAATTAACAGCAGACACGCTGCCTCAGTCATGTCACTCCTCCCATCAGGTTTCTCCACGACCCCTCCCCTCAGCCTCAGCTGGGTGGTGAAGTTTGTGGGACGGGAGGGCGGTGCTGTGGAGTGGGGGGTGGGTTCTTAATAATCTGGATCCCCCAGATCAGGGGCGAATGGGGTATAAATCCAACCGGGTTCTGGGCCGGCATCCACTTGTCCCCTGCTACTGGGAAAAAGCCCATATTTCAGATGAAAGGGCAGTGTTGCGATGCCCCGCGTAGTCGAATATCCTGGTCTGGATACTCAGGCTGAGCTGGCAAGTGGCGGACGGTGGGTACCGTAGGGTGGCTGCTGGGGGTCTGGGGTCGGGTTTGGGGCGGGGGGTGGGTGCGGCCGCGGACGTGTGCATTGTGCCTTGCGTTCCTGATGATTTCCCTTTCTGATGTTTCTTCCCCCGCCCCCCCCCCCGCCCCCCACCGCCCCAGTTACCCTCTACAATTGCGCCATTGGCCAGTCGGACTGCAGCCGCTGCCAGGTGACGGACGCCAAGTACGGCTGCGTGTGGTGCGGGGCAGGGGTGCCCGCCTGCCTGTACCGGGAGTCCTGCCACGCGCCGGTGGTACAGATCTGCCCGCTCCCCAGAATCGAGCAGGTGAGTGCCTCGCCGTTTTGACATATCGCGCGTCCCACCGCTCTTTTTCCCACTGCTCTTTTTCCCCCCTCCCCCCACAAACCGGGGGTGACGTTCCCTGATCGGCGAGTGGGCTATTCGCCTGTTGGGGCATCACAGCCTCGAGGTTGGGTGGGGGGGTGGGGGAGGGTATGAATAAAGGGGGGTGCTGCATGCCATTGCTGAATATCCCGGGGGGGGCGGGGGTGGGGGGTGGATTTCGGGAGCCCGGGGGTGCGGGGGCACAAGACCCTCCAGTTAATCCCAGACTCCCCTCCTCGAATTCCTGCCCGGATATTTGTCAGGTTCGAGAGCCTTGTGACTGACGGGACCTTCCCTGCCACCTCCCCTCCTAACTCTGCCGTTCCAGATCGAACCGACGACGGCTCCGGTTGAGGGCGGGATTACCCTCACCATCAGCGGGACGAACCTCGGACAGCGCTTCGCGGACATCAAGAACGCAGTGAAGGTGGCCGGTCTCCCCTGCGTCGCCAGTGCTGCCGGATATCAAGTCTCCACCAGGTACGGGCAGGTGGAGAGGGTTGGGGAGGGAATTCCAGAGCTTAGGGCCCCAGGCAGCTGGAGGCTCGGCCGCCAATGGTGGAGCGATGGGAATCGGGGGGGGGGATGCTCCAGAGGCCGGAATCGGAGGGGGCGCAGAGATCGCGGCAGGTTGTCCAGGCTGGAGGCGGCTACGGAGATAAGGAGGGTTGTAGGGACTGGAGGAGGTTACAGAGATGGGGAAGGGATGAGGCGATGGAGGGAGGATTTTAAGCACAGCCCTGATTAACCTTTTCTTTCTCTGCTTCAGGATCGTCTGCACAGTGGCTGGAAGTGGAAAGGAATTATCAGGATGGGTGCAAGTGACAATCGGAGAGAGGGAGCCAACCTTCGCAAACCAGACCTTTACCTACCAGGTACGTTCCAACTGCCAGGCGGACACACAAGGCGTCGAGTCGCGCTCTCTGATTTACGTTCTCTTTTTTTTAAAAGCCGCGCATTGCCGTTCACAACCTCCAAGCAAACGCGCCCCACAGCCAATGACAGGGTCAGAGAGAGAGAGACAATTTGCACACGGCAAGATCCCACAAGCAGCCATGTGACAAATGACCTGGATCGTCTGTTCTTTGGTGATGTTGGTTGGGGGATAAATATCAGCCCCAGGGTGGAGGGGAGAGCTCCCCCCCCCCCCCCCCCCCCCCCCCCGCACCCCCTCACTCTTCTTCCAATAGAGGCCGTGGGATCTTTTACATCCACCCGAGAGGGCAAACGGGCGCCTCGGGTTTAATGTCTCATCCTGAAAGATGGAACCTCCCACAGTGCGGCGTTCCCTCAGTACTGACCCTCCGACAGCGCGGCGCTCCCTCAGTACTGACCCTCCGACAGTGCGGCGCTCCCTCAGTACTGACCCTCCGACAGTGCGGCGCTCCCTCAGTACTGACCCTCCGACAGTGCGGCGCTCCCTCAGTACTGACCCTCCGACAGTGCGGCCGTCCCTCAGTACTGACCCTCCGACAGTGTGGCACTCCCTCAGTACTGACCCTCCGACAGTGCGGCGCTCCCTCAGTACTGACCCTCCGACAGTGTGGCACTCCCTCAGTACTGACCCTCCGACAGTGTGGCACTCCCTCAGTACTGACCCTCTGACAGTGCGGCGCTCCCTCAATACTGACTCTCCGACAGTGTGGCACTCCCTCAGTACTGACCCTCCGACAGTGCGGCGCTCCCTCAGTACTGACCCTCCGACAGTGTGGCACTCCCTCAGTACTGACCCTCCGACAGTGTGGCACTCCCTCAGTACTAAAATGATTGAATTCTCTGTGTGTTTAGGACCCTCAGCCGATGTCTATATTCCCAGTGAAAGGACCAGTCGCTGGTGGGACAATGTTGACTATCACAGGATCGAACTTACTGACAGGAAGTCAGAGTGATATCAGTGTCTCACTGGCCAATCTCCCCTGTAACATGTAGGTACCTATTAACCTGTCCCTCTGTTTCACTGAGCCCTTCGACAGCATCTCTCCATCTGCTAATAACCCGTCACTCTCTCATTCTCTCTGTCCTTATCCTCCCTCACTCTCACTCCTTGTCAGTCTGATCCTCTGTGTCTCTCACTTCAACCCCGTCTCTCCCTCACTCTGTGTATCTCTCTCTCTCTCTCTCCCTCCCTCTCTGACCCTGTCTCTCTCTCTGTCTGTCTCACTGCCTCTCTCTCTCTCTCCGTTTGTCTCTCTCTCCCTCTGTCACTTTCTTGCTGTCTATCTCTTTCTCTCTCCCTCTCTCCCTGTTTATCTCTCTCTCTGTTGCTTTCTCTCTGATTCCCATATTTGTTCTGTGTTTTCCTGGTTGCAATGTTGTGTTTTGTATATTTCTGGATGTACAGTTGTGTGCCTGTGTTTTCCCGGATGTACAGATGTGTGCCTGTGTTTTCCCGGTTGTAAAGCTGTGTGCCTGTGTTTTCCCGGTTGTACAGTTGTGTGCCTGTGTTTTCCCGGTTGTAAAGCTGTGTGCCTGTGTTTTCCCGGTTGTAAAGTTGTGTGCCTGTGTTTTCCCGGTTGTAAAGTTGTGTGCCTGTGTTTTTCCGGTTGTAAAGTTGTGTGCCTGTGTTTCTCCGGTTGTAAAGCTGTGTGCCTGTGTTTTCCCGGTTGTAAAGCTGTGTGCCTGTGTTTTCCCAGTTGTAAAGCTGTGTGCCTGTGTTTTCCCGGTTGTAAAGTTGTGTGCCTGTGTTTTTCTGGTTGTAAAGTTGTGTGCCTGTGTTTTTCTGGTTGTAAAGTTGTGTGCCTGTGTTTTTCCGGTTGTAAAGCTGTGTGCCTGTGTTTTCCCGGTTGTAAAGCTGTGTACCTGTGTTTTCCTGGTTGTAAAGTTGTGTGCCTGTGTTTTTCTGGTTGTAAAGCTGTGTGCCTGTGTTTTCCCGGTTGTAAAGCTGCGTGCCTGTGTTTTCCTGGTTGTAAAGCTGTGTGCCTGTGTTTTCCCGGTTGTAAAGCTGTGTGCCTGTGTTTACCCGGTTGTAAAGCTGTGTACCTTAGTTTTCCCGGTTGTAAAGTTGTGTGCCTGTGTTTTCCCGGTTGTAAAGTTGTGTGCCTGTGTTTTTCCGGTTGTAAAGCTGTGTGCCTGTGTTTTCCCGGTTGTAAAGCTGTGTACCTGTGTTTTCCCGGTTGTAAAGTTGTGTGCCTGTGTTTTTCCGGTTGTAAAGTTGTGTGCCTGTGTTTTCCCGGTTGTAAAGCTGTGTGCCTGTGTTTTCCCGGTTGTAAAGCTGTGAGCCTGTGTTTTCCCGGTTGTAAAGCTGTGTGCCTGTGTTTTCCCGGTTGTAAAGCTGTGTGCCTGTGTTTTCCCGGTTGTAAAGCTGTGTGCCTGTGTTTTCCCGGTTGTAAAGTTGTGTGTCTGTGTTTTCCCGGTTGTAAAGCTGTGTGTCTGTGTTTTCCCGGTTGTAAAGCTGTGTGTCTGTGTTTTCCCGGTTGTAAAGCTGTGTGCCTGTGTTTTCCCGGTTGTAAAGTTGTGTGTCTGTGTTTTCCCGGTTGTAAAGCTGTGTGCCTGTGTTTTCCCGGTTGTAAAGTTGTGTGTCTGTGTTTTCCCGGTTGTAAAGTTGTGTGTCTGTGTTTTCCCGGTTGTAAAGCTGTGTGCCTGTGTTTTCCCGGTTGTAAAGCTGTGTGCCTGTGTTTTCCCGGTTGTAAAGCTGTGTGTCTGTGTTTTCCCGGTTGTAAAGCTGTGTGTCTGTGTTTTCCCGGTTGTAAAGCTGTGTGCCTGTGTTTTCCCGGTTGTAAAGCTGTGTGCCTGTGTTTTCCCGGTTGTAAAGCTGTGTGTCTGTGATTTCCCGGTTGTAAAGCTGTGTGCCTGTGTTTTCCCGGTTGTAAAGCTGTGTGCCTGTGTTTTCCCGGTTGTAAAGCTGTGTGTCTGTGATTTCCCGGTTGTAAAGCTGTGTGCCTGTGTTTTCCCGGTTGTAAAGCTGTGTGCCTGTGTTTTCCCGGTTGTAAAGCTGTGTGCCTGTGTTTTCCCGGTTGTAAAGCTGTGTGCCTGTGTTTTCCCGGTTGTAAAGCTGTGTGCCTGTGTTTTCCCGGTTGTAAAGCTGTGTGCCTGTGTTTTCCCGGTTGTAAAGCTGTGTGTCTGTGTTTTCCCGGTTGTAAAGCTGTGTGTCTGTGTTTTCCCGGTTGTAAAGCTGTGTGTCTGTGTTTTCCCGGTTGTAAAGCTGTGTGCCTGTGTTTTCCCGGTTGTAAAGCTGTGTGCCTGTGTTTTCCCGGTTGTAAAGTTGTGTGTCTGTGTTTTCCCGGTTGTAAAGTTGTGTGTCTGTGTTTTCCCGGTTGTAAAGCTGTGTGCCTGTGTTTTCCCGGTTGTAAAGCTGTGTGTCTGTGTTTTCCCGGTTGTAAAGCTGTGTGCCTGTGTTTTCCCGGTTGTAAAGCTGTGTGCCTGTGTTTTCCCGGTTGTAAAGCTGTGTGCCTGTGTTTTCCCGGTTGTAAAGCTGTGTGCCTGTGTTTTCCCGGTTGTAAAGCTGTGTGTCTGTGTTTTCCCGGTTGTAAAGCTGTGTGCCTGTGTTTTCCCGGTTGTAAAGCTGTGTGCCTGTGTTTTCCCGGTTGTAAAGCTGTGTGCCTGTGTTTTCCCGGTTGTAAAGTTGTGTGTCTGTGTTTTCCCGGTTGTAAAGCTGTGTGCCTGTGTTTTCCCGGTTGTAAAGTTGTGTGCCTGTGTTTTCCCGGTTGTAAAGTTGTGTGCCTGTGTTTTCCCGGTTGTAAAGTTGTGTGCCTGTGTTTTCCCGGTTGTAAAGTTGTGTGCCTGTGTTTTTCCGGTTGTAAAGTTGTGTGCCTGTGTTTCTCCGGTTGTAAAGCTGTGTGCCTGTGTTTTCCCGGTTGTAAAGCTGTGTGCCTGTGTTTTCCCAGTTGTAAAGCTGTGTGCCTGTGTTTTCCCGGTTGTAAAGTTGTGTGCCTGTGTTTTTCTGGTTGTAAAGTTGTGTGCCTGTGTTTTTCTGGTTGTAAAGTTGTGTGCCTGTGTTTTTCTGGTTGTAAAGTTGTGTGCCTGTGTTTTTCCGGTTGTAAAGCTGTGTGCCTGTGTTTTCCCGGTTGTAAAGCTGTGTACCTGTGTTTTCCTGGTTGTAAAGTTGTGTGCCTGTGTTTTTCTGGTTGTAAAGCTGTGTGCCTGTGTTTTCCCGGTTGTAAAGCTGCGTGCCTGTGTTTTCCTGGTTGTAAAGCTGTGTGCCTGTGTTTTCCCGGTTGTAAAGCTGTGTGCCTGTGTTTTCCCGGTTGTAAAGCTGTGTACCTTAGTTTTCCCGGTTGTAAAGTTGTGTGCCTGTGTTTTCCCGGTTGTAAAGTTGTGTGCCTGTGTTTTTCCGGTTGTAAAGCTGTGTGCCTGTGTTTTCCCGGTTGTAAAGCTGTGTGCCTGTGTTTTCCCGGTTGTAAAGTTGTGTGCCTGTGTTTTTCCGGTTGTAAAGTTGTGTGCCTGTGTTTTCCCGGTTGTAAAGCTGTGTGCCTGTGTTTTCCCGGTTGTAAAGCTGTGAGCCTGTGTTTTCCCAGTTGTAAAGCTGTGTGCCTGTGTTTTCCCGGTTGTAAAGCTGTGTGCCTGTGTTTTCCCGGTTGTAAAGTTGTGTGTCTGTGTTTTCCCGGTTGTAAAGCTGTGTGTCTGTGTTTTCCCGGTTGTAAAGCTGTGTGTCTGTGTTTTCCCGGTTGTAAAGCTGTGTGTCTGTGTTTTCCCGGTTGTAAAGCTGTGTGCCTGTGTTTTCCCGGTTGTAAAGTTGTGTGTCTGTGTTTTCCCGGTTGTAAAGCTGTGTGCCTGTGTTTTCCCGGTTGTAAAGTTGTGTGTCTGTGTTTTCCCGGTTGTAAAGTTGTGTGTCTGTGTTTTCCCGGTTGTAAAGCTGTGTGCCTGTGTTTTCCCGGTTGTAAAGCTGTGTGCCTGTGTTTTCCCGGTTGTAAAGCTGTGTGCCTGTGTTTTCCCGGTTGTAAAGCTGTGTGCCTGTGTTTTCCCGGTTGTAAAGCTGTGTGCCTGTGATTTCCCGGTTGTAAAGCTGTGTGCCTGTGTTTTCCCGGTTGTAAAGCTGTGTGCCTGTGTTTTCCCGGTTGTAAAGCTGTGTGCCTGTGTTTTCCCGGTTGTAAAGCTGTGTGCCTGTGTTTTCCCGGTTGTAAAGCTGTGTGCCTGTGTTTTCCCGGTTGTAAAGCTGTGTGCCTGTGTTTTCCCGGTTGTAAAGCTGTGTGTCTGTGTTTTCCCGGTTGTAAAGCTGTGTGTCTGTGTTTTCCCGGTTGTAAAGCTGTGTGTCTGTGTTTTCCCGGTTGTAAAGCTGTGTGCCTGTGTTTTCCCGGTTGTAAAGCTGTGTGCCTGTGTTTTCCCGGTTGTAAAGCTGTGAGCCTGTGTTTTCCCGGTTGTAAAGCTGTGTGCCTGTGTTTTCCCGGTTGTAAAGCTGTGTGCCTGTGTTTTCCCGGTTGTAAAGCTGTGTGCCTGTGTTTTCCCGGTTGTAAAGTTGTGTGTCTGTGTTTTCCCGGTTGTAAAGCTGTGTGTCTGTGTTTTCCCGGTTGTAAAGCTGTGTGTCTGTGTTTTCCCGGTTGTAAAGCTGTGTGCCTGTGTTTTCCCGGTTGTAAAGCTGTGTGCCTGTGTTTTCCCGGTTGTAAAGCTGTGTGCCTGTGTTTTCCCGGTTGTAAAGTTGTGTGTCTGTGTTTTCCCGGTTGTAAAGCTGTGTGCCTGTGTTTTCCCGGTTGTAAAGTTGTGTGTCTGTGTTTTCCCGGTTGTAAAGTTGTGTGTCTGTGTTTTCCCGGTTGTAAAGTTGTGTGTCTGTGTTTTCCCGGTTGTAAAGCTGTGTGCCTGTGTTTTCCCGGTTGTAAAGCTGTGTGTCTGTGTTTTCCCGGTTGTAAAGCTGTGTGCCTGTGTTTTCCCGGTTGTAAAGCTGTGTGCCTGTGTTTTCCCGGTTGTAAAGCTGTGTGCCTGTGTTTTCCCGGTTGTAAAGCTGTGTGTCTGTGTTTTCCCGGTTGTAAAGCTGTGTGCCTGTGTTTTCCCGGTTGTAAAGCTGTGTGCCTGTGTTTTCCCGGTTGTAAAGCTGTGTGCCTGTGTTTTCCCGGTTGTAAAGTTGTGTGTCTGTGTTTTCCCGGTTGTAAAGCTGTGTGCCTGTGTTTTCCCGGTTGTAAAGCTGTGTGTCTGTGTTTTCCCGGTTGTAAAGCTGTGTGCCTGTGTTTTCCCGGTTGTAAAGCTGTGTGCCTGTGTTTTCCCGGTTGTAAAGCTGTGTGCCTGTGTTTTCCCGGTTGTAAAGCTGTGTGCCTGTGTTTTCCCGGTTGTAAAGCTGTGTGCCTGTGTTTTCCCGGTTGTAAAGCTGTGTGCCTGTGTTTTCCCGGTTGTAAAGCTGTGTGTCTGTGTTTTCCCGGTTGTAAAGCTGTGTGCCTGTGTTTTCCCGGTTGTAAAGCTGTGTGCCTGTGTTTTCCCGGTTGTAAAGCTGTGTGTCTGTGTTTTCCCAGTTGTAAAGTTAAATGTATGTATTTTGCAGAGTGGGAAGTGTTGAGATTGACCAGTTAGTTTGCCGCACCAGCCCAGCCAATCAGACGAGTGAAGTGCATGTGATGGTGATCTACGGACAGGCACGGAAGCTTCTGGAGACAGCCCTCTACCAATACACCAAAAACCCGCAGATAACAGCTGCAGAACCAACCAGCAGCTTCTTTGGGTGAGTGGGGGAGTGCAGTGATTGGCCAGCAGTGATACAGAGCAAAAATACAGGCAGACCGAGCCCATTCGGCCCATCTGCTTTGTCCCGGGTGTTTTGCACAGTGCTCCAAGTGTGGTCTAACCAAGGGATATGGAGACTGGAACTGTACACAGTGCTCCAAGTGTGGTCTAACTAAGGGATATGGAGACTGGAACTGTGCACAGTGCTCCAAGTGTGGTCTAACCAAGGGATATGGAGACTGGAACTGTGCACAGTGCTCCAAGTGTGGTCTAACCAAGGGATATGGAGACTGGAACTGTGCACAGTGCTCCAAGTGTGGTCTAACCAAGGGATATGGAGACTGGAACTGTGCACAGTGCTCCAAGTGTGGTCTAACCAAGGGATATGGAGACTGGAACTATGCACAGTGCTCCAAGTGTGGTCTAACCAAGGGATATGGAGACTGGAACTGTGTACAGTGCTCCAAGTGTGGTCTAACCAAGGGATATGGAGACTGGAACTGTGCACAGTGCTCCAAGTGTGGTCTAACCAAGGGATATGGAGACTGGAACTGTGCACAGTGCTCCAAGTGTGGTCTAACCAAGGGATATGGAGACTGGAACTGTGCACAGTGCTCCAAGTGTGGTCTAACCAAGGGATATGGAGACTGGAACTGTGCACAGTGCTCCAAGTGTGGTCTAACCAAGGGATATGGAGACTGGAACTGTGCACAGTGCTCCAAGTGTGGTCTAACCAAGGGATATGGAGACTGGAACTGTGCACAGTGCTCCAAGTGTGGTCTAACCAAGGGATATGGAGACTGGAACTGTGCACAGTGCTCCAAGTGTGGTCTAACCAAGGGATATGGAGACTGGAACTATGCACAGTGCTCCAAGTGTGGTCTAACCAAGGGATATGGAGACTGGAACTGTGTACAGTGCTCCAAGTGTGGTCTAACCAAGGGATATGGAGACTGGAACTGTGCACAGTGCTCCAAGTGTGGTCTAACCAAGGGATATGGAGACTGGAACTGTGCACAGTGCTCCAAGTGTGGTCTAACCAAGGGATATGGAGACTGGAACTGTGCACAGTGCTCCAAGTGTGGTCTAACCAAGGGATATGGAGACTGGAACTGTACACAGTGCTCCAAGTGTGGTCTAACCAAGGGATATGGAGACTGGAACTGTGTACAGTGCTCCAAGTGTGGTCTAACCAAGGGATATGGAGACTGGAACTGTGTACAGTGCTCCAAGTGTGGTCTAACTAAGGGATATGGAGACTGGAACTGTGTACAGTACTCCAAGTGTGGTCTAACCAAGGGATATGGAGACTGGAACTGTGCACAGTGCTCCAAGTGTGGTCTAACCAAGGGATATGGAGACTGGAACTGTGTACAGTGCTCCAAGTGTGGTCTGACCAAGGGATATGGAGACTGGAACTGTGCACAGTGCTCCAAGTGTGGTCTAACCAAGGGATATGGAGACTGGAACTGTGCACAGTGCTCCAAGTGTGGTCTAACCAAGGGATATGGAGACTGGAACTGTGCACAGTGCTCCGAGTGTGGGCTAACCAAGAAGATATGGAGACTGGATCTGTGCACAGTGCTCCAGGTGCGTTCTAACCAGGGGATATAGAGACTGACTGGTAAAAGAACCAGAGGGGGAGACGAGGAGAATTTTTTTGACACAGCGAGTTGTAGTGATCTGGGAACACGCTGCCTGAAAGGGCAGTGGAAGCAGATTCAATAGTAACTTTCGAAAGGGGGAATTGGAGAAATATTGGAAGGGCGGGGGGTGGTGGATTTACAGGGTTATGGGGGAAGGAGCGGGGTAGGGGGGTGTGGGATTAATTGGGATAAATGGGAGTTGCGACTCGTTGACTGTCTCCTTGTGGCTCTCTGCAGTGGTGGCCGAGCCATATACGTTCAGGGTGAGGACCTGAATGTTGTGCAGCACCCGCTGCTAAAGGTCTGGCTGAAACCCAGAGCACGAAGGCGGAGAAATGAGGACAGGACGTCCCAGGACAGCACCGAACTCCCCCAGCAGGACTCCGAGGTACTGCTCGCTGCAATGGTTTCAGCACCAGGCCACTAAGCGCAGGGCAGCCCTGGGTTTGATCCAGGCTATGCAGGAGAGGAGGAGGGAGAAGGACGGGCGAGGGAGGGGGCAATTCCGCAATTCGGAGCCAACCCTCTTCCCGGAAAGCAGGAATAAGATTCAGGAGAGCAGTCCGCAGGCGGGTGCTGTCCATTACTTTGTCTATTTCCACATCCTCAAATCCCTCCATGTCCTCCTGTTACGCCTCCCTACCTCTGTAACCTCCCCCAACCCTCCCTATCTCTGTAACCTCCTCCAGCCCCCTACAACCCTCCCTATCTCTGAAACCTCCTCCAGCCCCTACAACCCTCCCTATCTCTGTAACCTCCTCCAGCCCCTTACAACCCTCCCTATCTCTGTAACCTCTTCCAGCCCCTACAACCCTCCCTATCTCTCTAACCTCCTCCAATCCCTACAACCCTCCCTATCTCTGTAACCTCTTCCAGCCCCTACAACCCTCCCTATCTCTGTAACCTCTTCCAGCCCCTACAACCCTCCCTATCTCTGTAACCTCCTCCAACCCCTACAACCCTCCCTATCTCTGAAACCTCCTCCAACCCCTACAACCCTCCCTATCTCTGAAATCTCCTCCAGCCCCTACAACCCTCCCTATCTCTGTAACCTCCTCCAGCCCCCTACAACCCTCCCTATCTCTGTAACCTTCTCCAGCCCCTACAACCCTCCCTATTTCTGTAACCTCCTCCAACCCCTACAACCCTCCCTATCTCTGTAAGCTCCCCCAACCCCTACAACCCTCCCTATCTCTGTAACCTCTTCCAGCCCCTACAACCCTCCCTATCTCTGTAACCTCCTCCAGCCCCCTACAACCCTCCCTATCTCTGTAACCTTCTCCAGCCCCTACAACCCTCCCTATTTCTGTAACCTCCTCCAACCCCTACAACCCTCCCTATCTCTGTAAGCTCCCCCAACCCCTACAACCCTCCCTATCTCTGTAACCTCTTCCAGCCCCTACAACCCTCCCTATCTCTGTAACCTCCTCCAGCCCCCTACAACCCTCCCTATCTCTGTAACCTCCTCCAGACCCGACAACCCTCCGAGATCTCTGCCCTCCTCCAATTCTGGCCTCTTGACCATCCCCCGATTCTCATCGCTCCACCATTGGCGGCCGTGCCTTCAGCTGCCTGGGGCCCTAAGCTCTGGAATTCCCTCCCTAAACCTCTCCGCCTCTCTCTCTCCTCCTTAAAAACCGACGTCTTTGACCGAGCTTTTGGTCGCTGGTCCCTGATATCTCCTGATGTGGCTCGGGGTCAAATATATGCTTCTGTGAAGCCAGGATTCCTGCTCCTGATCCCTGTCCAGTGACCCTGATATGGGTTCGGGAAAGGTGCTTGCTCTGGCTGTGATGACCCCCAAGGCCAAATTGCCCGGCTGACACTTGGGCATGCAGAAGGGGAAGCTCTGGTGGGGTGAGGGAGATGTGGGGCTAATGGGCACCCTTGGGACCCGCAGCGCCAGGGAGTGTTGGCGCCCTCGACTGTGGGGGAGGTGAGGGATGAGAGGAGAATCGGCGCGGGGGTGGGGTGCGGGGGCGGAGTTGGGGGAATTCTGTCGCGTTACTGATGGTTTGCGATGATGTGGCGGGGCGGTGGGATTTGAACTGGGTTTATCCCGGACTGTGTCTTACTCCCACTGTCTCTCCCACCTTCCCACCCCGCAGTACTCCGACATCTGCAACGTCACCTCGCCCTCCCGCATGGTGTGTCGGACGCCTCGGATCCCGGCGGGCGCGCAAGTGGCGGGCACCGGCTTTGCCCTGGACAATCTCGTCGTTGACTTCCGCAACGTGAGCGGGGGGGCGGAATTCGCCTACTGGAGCGACCCTTCCCTGCGACCTTTGAACTCCCATGACCCTTCTGCGCCCTACAAGTACAGGCCAGGCAGCGTCCTGTCTGTTGAGGTAAGACTTGGGCTGTGCAGGCCGGGGGGTGGGGGGACTTCCGAATTAGGAGCAGGAGTAGGCCACTCGGCCCCTTCGAGCCTGCTCCGCCATTCAACAAGTTCACAGCTGAACTGATTACACCACATTTCCACCTACCCCCGATAACCTTCCACCCCCTTGCTTACCAAGAATCTATCTACCTCTGCCTTAAAAATATTCAAAGACTCTGCTTCCACCGCCTTTTCATGAAGAGAATTCCAAAGACTCACGACCCTCTGAGAGAAAAAAATTCACCTCATCTCTGTCTTAAATGGACGACCCCTTATTTTTAAACAGTGACCCCTAGTTCTAGATTCTCCCACAAGGGGAAACATCCTTTCCACATCCACCCTGTCAAGACCCCTCAGCATCTTATATGTTTCACCTTATCAAATGCCTTCTGGAAATCTAAGTACAGTACATCCCCTTTATCCACAGCACATGTTACTTCCTCAAAGAACTCCAATAAATTGGATAGACACGATTTCCCTTTCCCAAAACCATGTTGACTCTGCCCGATTACCTTGAATTTTTCGCAGTGCCCCGCTATAACATCTTTAATAATAGCTTCTGGCATTTTAAGGTGTTAAGGGACATGGGGAAAAGGCAGGGATATGGAGGTAGGTCTAAGATCAGCCAAGATCTCGTTGAATGGCGGGACAGGCTCGTGAGGCTGAATGGCCTACTCCCGTTCCTATGCCAGACAGGGGAGTAGATGCAGATTGCTCATGCAGCTGCTTAGTGCTGGGCAGTGCCAAGTGGTTTGAGTGTTGCTGGAGCTGCCTTCGTCAGGAAGGCTGGTGGACGGGGTATCTGGAAAGTCCCTGTCTCTTTTTTGCCCATCAGGGGGAGAAACTGGACCTGGCGATGAAGATGGAGGAGGTGATTGCGCTGATTGGAGAGGAGGCGTGCGTATTGAAAACTCTGACCCATCGCAACTTGTATTGTGTCCCTCCAAAAACCCAACCCCCGGCCCGGGGGGGAGCGAGAGCCGATGGCGGAGGGAGCTTCCCAGAATTTGTCGTGAGTTCCTTTTTAAATGCATTAAAATTCCACTTCTTTTATTGTCCCGTCCTCTTCTCTCTCTCTCTCTCTCTCTCTCTCTCTCTCTCTCTCTCTCTGTCTCTCCATCTCTCTCTCTCTCTGGAGTTCCCCGAGCCGAGAGGCTGTTTTCACAGCACTGTCCAATCCCTGCTAACGGATCTGTTCAGGGTTGAGGATATATTCGTGACTGATTTATGTTATTGATCGTATTGAGTGATGAAGTACCGTTGTGACTGATCCACCTCAACTCCACCTTCCCGCCCAATCCCTCGATTCCCTCAGTACCCAAAAATCTACTGATCCCCGTCTTGAATCAACGACGGGGCATCCACAGCTCTCTGGGGCGGAGAATTCCACAGATCCCCTCTCAGAATTTTATACGTCTCAATGAGACCGCCTCTCATTCTTCTCAACTAGTATAGGCCTAGTCTACTCAATCTCTCCTCATCGGACAATCCCCACGTCCCAGGAACCAGTGTGCTGGACCTCCCGTGCAGGCTCTCTAGTGCAAGTATGTCCTTCCTTGGGTAAGGAGACCAAATCTGCACACAGTATTCCAGGTGTTGTCTCATCAGTGCCCTGTTATGCCCCCAATTGCTTTGCAAGAAAGGCTAACGTACGATTTGCCTTGCTAATTGCCTGCTGCACCTGCTTCTTCCTGCCTGCAGGTGTTGATGGGAAATCTTCAGTTCAAGCTCGGTCAAGTGCAGTACGACACCGAGAAACAAGCTCTCTTCACGCTGGAGACGAAGATAGGACTGGCGGTGGGAGCAGTGCTTGTACTTCTCCTTGTGGGAGTCATCATCCTCATCTACAGGTACTCAATTAATGTTAGCGGATCCTTGTCCCTGCCTCATAGACACTGCCAACCCAGTCGATCAATGCAAGAGCTAGTGCAATGTGCAACATCCTGTGATGCCACTCTGTATCTAACCCCCGTGCTGTACCTGTCCTGGGGAGTGTTTGATGGGGGACAGTGTAGAGGGAGCTTTACTCTGTATCTAACCCCCGTGCTGTACCTGTCCCGGGAGTGTTTGATGGGGACAGTGTAGAGGGAGCTTTACTCTGTATCTAACCCCGTGCTGTACCTGTCCTGGGAGTGTTTGATGGGGACAGTGTAGAGGGAGCTTTACTCTGTATCTAACCCCCGTACTGTCCCTGTCCTGGGAGTGTTTGATGTGGACAGTGTAGAGGGAGCTTTATTCTGTATCTAACCCCCGTGCTGTCCCTGTCCTGGGAGTGTTTGATGGGGACAGTGTCAAGAGAGCTTTACTCTGTATCTAACCCTCATGGGGTGAAAATGCCATTCCCCAGTAATTGAGACTGTGGTCTGTGACAGGAGGAAGAGTAAAAAAGCCATCCGAGAGTACAAGAAGGTCCTGGTGCAGCTGGTGAACCTGGAGATCAGTGTCGGTGACCAGTGTCGGAGGGAATTTACCGGTAGGTGAGCATTCGGTCAGCCCCGTATCCAGCGACCGGTCCCACGCTCTCTCTTTCCTGTGTCAGAACTATCACCTGTTCTGTTCCTTGCCCTCAGACCTGATGACGGAAATGATGGACCTCACGGGTGATCTGGAGGGGACCCGGATTCCGTTCCTGGATTACCGCTCCTATGCCGAAAGGATCTTTTTCCCAGGACACAAGGAGTCGCCTCTTGGCCGGGATCTGACGCTCCCGGAGTCGCGGCGCCCCCTGGTGACGCAGGGGCTGAATCAGCTCGGGAATCTGCTGAACAACAAAACTTTCTTCCTCCGGGTGAGTCAATCCCCCGTCGCCCCCCACCTCGCCCTCGTGACCCCCCGAAACCGGACTCTCACCCCCCCGCCGCCCCCCCCCCCCCCACCCACCCAGGAAAACATGCCCAACTCCTCAGTGCTTCTTCTGCAGAGCAGAGAGGTCCGAGGGAAGGTTTCCCAGGACGGTCCCAGGGATGAGAGACCGGGAGAGGCTGGGATTGTTCTCCTTAGAGCAGAGAAGGTTAAGGGCAGATTTAATCGGGGCGTTGGAAATCAGGAAGGGCTTTGATGAAGTAAATCAGGAGAAACTATTCCCAGTGGCAGGAGGAGGGTCAGTAACCAGAGGGACACCGATTTAAGATAATCGGGAAAAGGTCGAGAGGGGGAGAGGAGGAGAATGTTTTCGACGCAGTGAGTTGTTGGGATCTGGAACTCGCTGCCTGAAAGGGCGGTGGAAGCAGATTCAATCGTAACTTTCAAAAGGGGAGTTTGATAAATACGAGAAGGGGAAAAAATGTACAGGGATGGGGGGTGGGGGGGGGGGGGCGGGGTGAAGAGCAGGAGGGGAGTGAGATTAATTGGATAGATTTTTCAAAGAGCTAGCCCAGGCACAATGGGCCGAATGGCCGCCTCCTGCTCCTTTGCTCTGTGGTGGAATAAGATTTGCTTCTCGTCCTTTCACCTTCCATCCCGCAGTTTGTTCAGACGCTGGAGGATCAACAGACGTTCAGCCCCCGAGACCGGGCATACGTGGCATCGCTACTGACAGTGGCCCTTCACGGGAAGCTGGAATATTTTACTGATATCATGAAGACACTGCTGACGATCCTGGTCGATCAGTACGTCGCCAAGAATCCCAAACTCATGCTACGAAGGTGAGTGCCCATATTTAATCGAAATTTCAGTGGGACCATGTCGAGGGAGCTTTTCCCTGTATCGAACCCCTGTCATAGAGTCATACAGCATAGAAACAGGCCCTTCGGCCCACCGCGTCCATGCCGACCATAATGTCTATCTATACTAATCCCACCTGCCTGCATTAATTCCATATCCCTCTATGCCTTGCTCATTCAAGTACCTGTCCAGATGCCTCTTAAATGTCGCTACTGTTCCGGCCTCCACCACCTCCTCAGGCAGCTCATTTCAGATACCCACCACAAAGGGGTGGAAAAATTCACCCCTTTGATCCCCTTTAAACCTCCACCCTCTCACCTGAAATCTATGCCCTCTAGTTTTAGTCACCCCTACCATGGGAAACAGACTCTGGCTATCTACCCTATCTGTGCCTCTCATCATTTTATATACCTCTATCATGTCCCCTCTCGGCCTCCTTCGCTCCAGGGAAAACAGACCCAGCCTATCCAATCCCTCTTTATAACTCAAGCCCTCCAAACCAGGCAACATCCTTGTGAATCTTTTCTGCACCCTCTCGAGCTTAATCACATCTTTCCTGTAGTGCGGCGACCAGAACTGCACACAGTACTCCAAATGCGGCCTAACCAACGTTATGTACAACTGTAACATGACGTCCCAACTCTTGTACTCAGTGCCTCGGCCGATGAAGGCAAGCATGCCATACGCCTTCTTCACCACCCAGTCTACCTGTGTTGCCACTTTCAGGGAACTATGTACTTGCACCCCAAGGTCTCTCTGCTCAACAACACTCCCCAGGGCCCTGCCATTCACTGTATATGTCCTGCCCTGGTTTAACTTCCCAAAATGCATCACTTCACACCTGTCTGTGTTAAATTCCATTTGCCAATCCCTTGTCCACTTTCCCAGTTGATCTATATCCTGTTGTAACCTTAGACAACATTCTTCACTGTCCACTATAACACCAATTTTGGTGTCATATGCAAACTTACTAATCATGCCCCCGACATTCACATCCAAGTCATTAATATATATGACAAACAACAGAGGGCCCAGCACCGATCCCTGACCACTAGCCACCGGCCTCCAATCTGAAAAACAACCCTCCACTACCACCCTCTGCCTCCCCAACACCAAGCCAATTTTGTATCCAATTGGCTAGCTCACCCTGGATCCCGTGTGTTCGAACCTTCCGGACCAGCCTACCATGCGGGACCTTGTCAAAGGCCTTGCTAAAGTCCATGTAGACAACGTCCACTGCCCTGCCCTCATCAATCCTCTTGGTCACCTTCTCAAAAAACTCAATCAAATTCATGAGACATGATTTCCCACGCACAAAGCCATGCTGACTATCCCTAATCAGACCTTGCCTTTCCAAATGCATATAAATCCTGTCTCTCAGAATCCCTTCCAATAACTTTCCCACCACTGATGTAAGGCTCACCGGCCTGTAGTTCCCTGGCTTATCCCTGCTGCCCTTCTTAAATAAAGGCACAACATTAGCTATCCTCCAGTCTTCCGGTACCTCACCCGAAACGATGATACAAAAATCTCTGCCAGGGCCCCGGCAATCTCCTCCCTTGCTTCCCAGAGCATCCTAGGATACACCTGGTCAGGTCCTGGGGATTTATCCACCTTAATGCGCTTCAAAACCTCCCACACCTCCTCCTTTGTAATGTTGATATGCTCCAGGATATCGCTGTTCCCTCCCTTGAACTCACTAGCTTCCATGACCTTCTCCATGGTAAATACGGACGAGAAATATTCATTTAAGACCTCGCCCATTTCCCGTGGCTCCACATATAGATTACCACACTGATCCTTAAGGGGACCTACTCTCTCCCTAGCTACCCTTTTACTCTTAATATACTTATAGAATCTTTTAGGATTCTCCTTTATCTTATCTGCCGGAGAAATCTCGTGGCCCCTTTTCGCTCTCCTAATTTCCTTCTTAAGTGTACTCCTACATCCCCTGTACTCCTCGAGGGACTCGCTCGATCCCAGCTGCCTTTACCTGACATATGCCTCCTTCTTTGTTCTGACCAGACCCTCAATATCCCTCGTCAATTTGCCAGCCTTGCCCTTCCATCTAACAGGAACATGCCGGCCCTGAACTCTTCCTCTCTCACTTTAAAAAGCCTCCCACTTGCCAGATGTCCCTTTACCTGTAAACAGCCTCTCCCATTCAACTTTTGAGAGGTCCTGTCTGATGCCATCGAAATTAGCCTTCCCCCAATTTAGGACATTCAACCTGAGGACCAGTCCTATCCTTTTCCATGCTGTCCTGGGAGTGTTTGATGGGGACGGTGTAGAGGGAGCTTTAGTCTGTATCTTAACCCCGTGCTGTACCTGTCCTGGGGAGTGTTTGATGGGGATGGTGTTGACCTGCGGGGGTGTAATCCAAGGTTGGGTTTTGTCTTCTCAGGACCGAGACGGTGGTGGAGAAGCTGCTGACAAACTGGATCTCTCTCTGTCTCTACACCTTCCTCAAGGTAAGTGAGACAATGTGCGTTCAGAGTAAACGTTTGTGCTGAGCCTGTGTACAACTATGTGAGAGACAGAGAGTCAGGGAGACGCAGAGAGAGAGAGAAATAGAGAGAGACAGAGAGTGAGAGCCAGAGATAGAGAGACGGGGGAGAGAGAGAGAGAGAAAAATGAGGAAGAGAGACAGGGAAAGCTAGAGAGAGAAAGGGGGAGAGAGATGGAGTGAGTGCAAGAGAGAGAGAGACAAAAACAAGAAATGCTGGATTCACTCAGCAGGTCTGGCAGCATCTGTGGAAAGAGAAGCAGAGTTAACGTTTTGGGTCAGTGACCCTTCTTCGGAACTGACAAATATTAGAAAAGTCACAGATTATAAACAAGTGAGGTGGGGGTTGGGCAAGAGATAACAAAGGAGAAGGTGCAGATTGGACCAGGCCACATAGCTGACCAAAAGGTCACGGAGCAAAGGCAAACAATATGTTAATGGTGTGTTGAAAGACAAAGCATTAGTACAGATTAGGTGTGAATATACTGAATATTGAACATCAGCAAGTGCAAACCTGAAGAAAAACAACCTGAAAAAAACAGTGGGTGAGCAAACTGAACAAACTAAGATGAACTGAAATAAATACAAAAAAAGATTGTAAAAAATGTAAAAAGGAATGCCAAAAAAAAAAGGAAGAAAAAATGACTAAAAATGAAAGTAAAGTGGGGGGCTGTCATGCTCTGAAATTATTGAACTCAATGTTCAGTCCGGCAGGCTGTAGTGTGCCTAATCGGTAGATGAGATGCTGTTCCTCGAGCTTGCGTTGATGTTCACTGGAACACTGCAGCAAGCCCAGGACAGAGATGTGAGCATGAGAGCAGGGGGGAGTGTTGAAATGGCAAGCAACCGGAAGCTCAGGGTCCTGCTTGCGGACTGAGCGGAGATGTTCCGCAAAGCGGTCACCCAGTCTGCGCTTGGTCTCCCCAATGTAGAGGAGACCACACTGTGAGCAGCGAATACAGTATACTACATTGAAAGAAGTACAAGTAAATCGCTGCTTCACCTGAAAGGAGTGTTTGGGGCCTGGGATAGTGAGGAGAGAGGAGGTAAAGGGACAGGTATTACACCTCCTGCGATTGCAAGGGAAGATGCCCTGGGACGGGGACGAGGTGGTGGGGGTAATGGAGGAGTGGACCAGGGTGTCGTGGAGGGAACGATCCCTTCGGAATGCTGACAGGGGAAGGGAGGGGAAGATGCGACTGGTAGTGGCATCACGCTGGAGGTGGCGAAAATGGCGGAGGATGATCCTTTGGATATGGAGGCTGGTGGGATGAAAAGTGAGGACAAGGGGAACCCTGTCACGGTTCTGGGAGGGAGGGGAAGGGGTGAGGGTAGAGGTGCGGGGAATGGGTCGGACACGGTTGAGGGCCCTGTCAACCACAGTGGGGGGAAATCCTCGGTTGAGGGGAAAGGAGGTCATATCAGAAGCACCGTCATGGAAGGTAGCATCATCAGAGCAGATGCGTCGGAGACGGAGAAACTGGGAGAATGGAATGGAGTCCTTACAGGAGGTAGGGTGTGAAGAAGTGTAGTCGAGGTAGCTGTGGGAGTCAGTGGGCTTATAATGGATATTGGTAGACAACCTATCCCCAGAGATGGAGACAGAGAAGTCGAGGAAGGGAAGGGAAGTGTCAGAGATGGACCATGTAAAGGTGAGAGAAGGGTGGAAATTGGAAGCAAAGTTGATAAAGTTTTCTAGTTCGGGGCGGGAGCAGGAAACGGCACCGATACAGTCATCAATGTACTGGAAAAAGAGTTGGGGGAGGGGGCCTGAGTAGGACTGGAACAAAGAATGCTCGACATATCCCACAAATAGACAGGCATAACTAGGACCCATGCGGGTACCCATAGCGACACCTTTTACTTGAAGGAAATGCATGGAGTTGAAGGAGAAGTTGTTCAATGTGAGAACAAGTTCAGCCAGGCGGAGGAGGGTGGTGGTGGATGGGGACTGGTTGGGCCTCTGTTCCAGGAAGAAGCGGAGAGCCCTCAAACCATCCTGGTGGGGGATGGAGGTGGAGAGCGATTGGACGTCCATAGTGAAGAGGAGGCGGTTGGGACCAGGAAACTGGAAATTGTCAAAATGACGTAGGGCGTCAGAAGAGTCATGGATGTAGGTGGGAAGAGACTGGACCAGCGGAGAAAAGATAGAGTCTAGATGGGAAGAAAAAGAGAGAGACAAAATGGGAGAGAAAAAGGGAGAGAGAGAGAGACATAGATAGAGAAAGACAGATAGAGAGAGTGAGCTGTGAAAAGTTCACTCAGATGTGTGTGTGTGTGTGTGTATCTGAGAGTGAGTGAGTTCCATTTTGTGTGCTTGTATTCGTTCTCTCTGGTCTGTGCACAGCTACCTATCTCCAGGTTCACAGTTCTGAGTGCAAGCTATAAACCTGATCCCGGTCTCCCATCGGGCGGGGTTCGGCTGATCCCGGTCTCCGATCGGGCAGGGTTCGGCTGATCCCGGTCTCCCATCGGGCGAGGTTTCTTTCAGCTACTGTCTGTGGGCCTTGTCCCCGAGTTCTGCCCAGGGACCTGACCGTTCTACACTCACCTTTCACCCAGGAGTCTGCGGGAGAACCTCTCTACACCTTAGTGCGGGCTATCAAACACCAAGTGGATAAAGGACCTGTGGATGAGAAAACTGGAAAGGCAAAGTATACTTTAAACGATAACCGACTGCTCCTGGAGGATGTACAGTACAAACCACTGGTGAGTACACCTTCACGTCCCCTCCATACTCCACTATCCCGACTGGCCCCCTCTCCGTCCGTAAACCTCAGCTTGACTGAACAAAAAACTACTGAGGGTCAGTTCCGAGGGAGCGCCGCACTGTCGGAGGGTCAGTACCGAGGGAGCGCCGCACTGTCGGAGGGTCAGTGCCGAGGGAGCGCCACGCTGTAGGAGGGTCAGTACTGAGGGAGCGCCGCACTGTCGGAGGGTCAGTGCCGAGGGAGCGCCGCACTGTCGGAGGGTCAGTGCCGAGGGAGCGCCGCACTGTCGGAGGGTCAGTGCCGAGGGAGCGCCGCACTGTCGGAGGGTCAGTGCCGAGGGAGCGCCGCGCTGTCGGAGGGTCAGTGCCGAGGGAGCGCCGCGCTGTCGGAGGGTCAGTGCCGAGGGAGCGCCGCGCTGTCGGAGGGTCAGTACTGAGGGAGCGCCGCACTGTCGGAGGGTCAGTACTGAGGGAGCGCCGCACTGTGGGAGGGTCGGTACTGAGGGAGCGCCGCACTGTGGGAGGGTCAGTACTGAGGGAGCGCCGCACTGTGGGAGGGTCAGTACTGAGGGAGCGCCGCACTGTCGGAGGGTCAGTACTGAGGGAGCGCCGCACTGTCGGAGGGTCAGTACTGAGGGAGCGCCGTACTGTCGGAGGTGCCGTCTTTGAGACGAAACAAGGTTTTGTCTGCTGTTGTGAGCGTGTAAGTATCTGAATTGCTTTGTTAACACTGATCTCCCCTCTCTGTGTCCCAGACTCTTAATGTTCTCATGAAAAATGGCGCCGACGCTCCTGCCATTCCCGTGAAGGTTCTCGATGTGGACACGGTCAACCAGGCAAAGGAAAAAGTCCTGGATCAGATCCACAAAGGAATGCCGTTCTCACAGAGGCCCAGGGCGGACACTGTAGACCTCGGTACACTTACTGCTTGCCTGTTATAACGCTCCGTTGCTCCAAATCAACAGGCACCCTATTCCCTGGGACTCTATCCCAGGGCTATTTGTGTATGGGACGGACTGCTCTCACCTACTTCCGTTCTTATCTATCTAATCGTAGTCAGGGAATCACTTGCAACGGCCTCCCTTCCTGCTCCCGTGGTGTTCCCCGCCACCCCCCCAGGATCTCTCCTCGGCCCCTTCCCATTTTCCCATCTACACGCTGCCCCTCGGCAACATCATCCGAAAGCACACCGTTAGTTTTCACACACATGCTGACGACACCCAGCTCTACCTCCACCATCACCTCTCTCCACACCTCCGCTGCCTCTGAACTATCAGACTGCTTCTCCGACATCCAGTACTGGACGAGCGGAAATTCCCTCCAGTTAAATATCGGGAAAACTGAAACCGTTGTTTTCGGTCCCAGCTCCAAACTCCGCTCCCTCTCTGCCGACTCCATCCCTCTCCCTGACAACTGTGTGAGGCCGAACCAGACTGTTCGCAACCTCGGCGTCACATTTGACCCCGAGATGAGCCTTCTTTATGACCTCTTTGACCGCGCTTTCGGTCGCCTGTCCCTAATATCTCCTGATGTGGCTTGGGGGGGGGGGGTGGGGGGGGTGCGGATTTACTGCGACGGTGCCTTGCGGATGTTTTACTTGTTAAAAGGAGATATATAAATGCACGGTTGGGGTTGAAGATTAATTTGGGCCTCGGCGGTTGCCGCCGGTTCCGGTTCTTTCTTTTCTTGTCGCCCCTGCTCAGAGTGGCGTGCGGGGGTCGCGGGTCACCTGACGTTGTCGAACGAGGATGTCACGTCTGTCGTGCAAGGCCAGTGGAAGCGGCTGAACACCCTGCTGCATTACAAGGTGAGCGAAAGATCAGGGCACACCCAAGCCGCATACAGTGTCCCGGCAACAGCCTGCTCCCTGGAGCAGTCAGCAGGGCCCAGGACAGAAAGATTAAAGGGGCAGAGTGGGTTTCACATAATGCAGCGGCGGCCATGAGAGGTAGGAGCAGGAGGAGGCCCTTCAGCCCCTCGAGCCTGCTCCCCCATTCAATATGATCATGGCTGATCATCGACCTCATTCCAGGAACCCATGTGCTGAACCTCCCGTGCACGCTCTCTAGGGCAAGTATATCCTTCCTTCGGTAAGCAGATGAAAACTGTACATAATACTCCTCACCAATACCCTGTATAATTGTAGGAAAGCTTCCTTCTATCCCAATCCCTTTGTAATAAAGGCGAACATACCATTTGCCTTGCTAATTGCTTGATGTCCTTGCATGTTAACTTTCTGGGATACATGTACAATACCCGGGTCCCTCTGAATGCAAACATTCCCCAGCCTCTCGCCATTCAAAAATATATTCGGCGCTTTGTTTAAAAAGTTGTTCCCAGCATAGCGAATAACCAGCTCGAGTGTGTTTCACCCTAACCGTATCATTGCCTCTTGTTCCTTTCAGGTACCTGATGGTGCGACAGTAGCTCTTGTCCCCAGGGCGCACACAGTCCTGACCAAAGAACCCCACCAAGGTTGCCTGGTGGGAGAGAGTAAGTAGGGTGCCTTATCAGGCACTGCTTCTTGATAACTGTGACCATTCGGCCCATCGTCCCTGAGCTGGCACTTCGAAAGAGCTATCCAATTAATCCCACTCCCCTCCTGCTCTTTCCCCCACATCCCTGTACATTTCCCTCATCCCTGGGACCATTCCAGTAAATCTCCTCCACACCCTCCCCGAGGCCTCGACAACCTTCTGAAAGATGGCGACCAGAATTGGACGCAATCCTCCGGCTGAGGCCCGACCAGTGTTTTAGAAAGATTTAGCATAAGGTCCGTGCTTTTTGTCTTCTCTGTTTCTAAAGCGCAGGATCCCGTATACTTCTGAACCAGCCTTCTGAACCTGTCCTTCCACTTTCGAGGATTTGCCCAGACTCTCTGCTAAACTCTGCTACCCCCGTGTCCTCGCTCGCACCGAGTCCCGTTCACCCGTCACCCCCTCTGTGCTCGCTGACCTACACTGACTCCCGGTCCAGCGACACCTCCATTTAAAAATTATCATCCTCGTTTTCAAATCCGCCCCATTGGCCCTCATCCCCCACCCCTCCCACCATCTCTGTAACCTCCTCCAGCCCCTACAACCCTCCCTATCTCTGTAACCTCCTACAACCCTCCGAGATCTCTGCGCTCCCTCCAATTCTGGCCTCTTGAGCATACCCCCGATTCCCATCGCTCCACCATTGGCGGCCAATGCCTAAGCTCCGGAATTCACTGACACCTTCGTGACTCCGCAGAGACCCCCATGTTAGAGGACGTGGAGGAGGGCGCTGTGAAGTACTGGCACTTGGTGAAACCCATCGAGGAGCCCGAAGTGGTGAAGCCAAGGCGGAACAGCCTCCGAGAACGGGAGCGAGCCAAAGCCATTCCGGAGATCTACCTGACCAGGCTGCTATCCATGAAGGTTGGTGTGCCGAAGGGACGGGTGTCGGGGTGGGGGGTGGGTCCCATTCAGCCCCATCCTCGAGCCCGTTACACAGGGACAGGAGGAGGCCATTCAGCCCCTCTTGAGCCTTTTAGGAAGAGGAGGGAGCCCCAGAAGTCTTTGGGGGTCCAGCCTCACTTTGGAAACTTGGCCAATCTCGGCCTGACACCCCCCCCAGCGTTGTTTGAACGGCGGGTGAACGCACTGTATGAGCGCCACACGGTTATTAACAAATGCCCCTCCCCCCTCTTTCTCCTTCCTTCGGTCTCCCACAGGGGATACACCAGAAATTTGTGGACGACGCCTTCCAGATCATTCTGAGCGCCAGCCGCCCCGTCCCGCTGGCGGTTAAGTACTTGTTCGACTTCCTGGATGACCAAGCAGCGAGGCACGGCATCGTGGACCCTGAGATAATCCACATCTGGAAAACAAACAGGTAGGGGGGAGGGGTGGTAGACTGGGACAGCGGGAGGCCAGGGGCGGTTGCTGAAGGGGAGTCGCGCAGCCGGCGGTCTACCTGGTTTAATGGCTTTCCCAGTATTCCCATTCCCGGTTTAATGGTTTTCCTGCTTCTGGTTCCCAGTTTGCCGCTGCGTTTCTGGTTGAATATCCTGAAGAACCCCCACTTTATTTTTGATATTCAGCTATCGGACACGGTGGATGCCGCACTGTCGGTTATCGCCCAGACCTTCATGGATTCGTGCACCACCACTGAGCACAAAGTGGGGCGGGTGAGTGTCGGTGGAGGGCGGGGGGGGGGGGTCCATTGGGATTGTGTACAGTGGGAGTGAACTGGAAGGGGTTTGGGTCCATTGGGATTGTGTACAGTGGGAGTGAACGGGGAAGGGGTTTGGGTCCATTGGGATTGTGTACAGTGGGAGTGAATGGGAAGGGGTTTGGGTCCATTGGGATTGTGTACAGTGGGAGTGAACTGGAAGGGGTTTGGGTCCATTGGGATTGTGTACAGTGGGAGTGAACGGGAAGGGGTTTGGGTCCATTGGGATTGTGTACAGTGGGAGTGAACGGGGAGGGGTTTGGGTCCATTGGGATTGTGTACAGTGGGAGTGAACGGGGAGGGGTTTGGGTCCATTGGGATTGTGTACATGGGAGTGAACGGGGAGGGGTTTGTGTCCATTGGGATTGTGTACAGTGGGAGTGAATGGGAAGGGGTTTGGGTCCATTGGGATTGTGTACAGTGGGAGTGAATGGGAAGGGGATTGTGTACAGTGGGAGTGAATGGGAAGGGGTTTGGGTCCATTGGGATTGTGTACAGTGGGAGTGAATGGGAAGGGGTTTGGGTCCATTGGGATTGTGTACAGTGGGAGTGAATGGGAAGGGGTTTGGGTCCATTGGGATTGTGTACAGTGGGAGTGAATGGGAAGGGGTTTGGGTCCATTGGGATTGTGTACAGTGGGAGTGAATGGGAAGGGGTTTGGGTCCATTGGGATTGTGTACAGTGGGAGTGAATGGGAAGGGGTTTGGGTCCATTGGGATTGTGTACAGTGGAAGTGAACGGGAAAGGGTTTGGGTCCATTGAAAGTCTGTGCAATGGGAGTGAACGGGAATTTATTTGGCCAATTTCCAACATCATCTCTGATATTTTCCTCATGTTTTCTCCTCCTCATTAGGATTCACCAATTAATAAGCTGCTCTACGCAAAGGAGATCCCTCGGTACAGACAGATGGTGGAACAGTAAGTTGCACGGTCTACACCTCGTGTGTTAGAATGATGGAATCGTTCAGCCAGGAGGAGGCCATTCGTCCCTTCGTCCCTTCATGCCTGTGCTGGCTCTTTGCAAGAGCTATCCAACTAATCCCACATCCCACCCCTGCTCTTTGCTCTACTTCAAATCCATTTTGTAATTCAAAGGCCTGGACCCTGGGTTCAAATCCCACTACTGCAGCTGGTAGAATTTCAATTCAGTTTGTTAATAAGTTCAACGAATAAAAATCAGGAATTTTAAACGAGTCTCAGTATAATGGTGCCATCGATTGTCATAAAAATCCATCTCGTTCACTACTGTCCTTCAGGGAAGGAAATCTGCCACCCTTACCCGGTCTGGTCTACATGTGTCTCCAGACCCACAGTCATGTGGGTGACTCTTAACTGCCCTCCGAAATGACCTAACTCCACCATCAACGGCCAATTCGGGATGGGCAGCAAATGCTGGCCTTGCCAGCGATGCCCACATCCCAGGAAAGAACAATTCAAAACAAAAAACGGGAGGTGTTGGTTTGGGGGAACGCCCCGTTTGGTTTGAACAAGCCTGTAGCTTGCAGGGAAGGCGGTGTGAGGGATTCCCCACAGTGTCGAGCTCCTGGGAAAGAATGGTTTCAGAGAAAGTGGGAGGAACGAGTCTTGGTTTGAACGGATGCGGGGAGAAGGAGGAATTTTGGAGCAGTAGAGTAACAGAAAGTCAGGGAGGGACTGACGGAGAGAGTTGACGGTTAACAGTGTCAGTACTGTTAAGACCGAGACGGGAGGAATGCGGTTTATTCTAGTCCCACTTCTCCACAGGTCACAACATATATTTAAATTTTCCCACTTACCAAAGCGTTCGATCATATACTTTATTTTTCCCAGAATAAAACACACCAACCAGGTTTCTATAATAAACAAAATTGTCAGTTTATTATAAAACCGGTCTGAACCAGTAATTAAGTAAAGCATAAACACACAGATTGAAATATAAAAAGTTCCCTTTTTTTACCTTAGCCCCTCACACTCACACATACACCAGTTAACTGGAAAAATAAAAGGGATTTTTGTATAGAGCTCTGTTACAGACAAAAAAAAAAACACTTGAGCTGAATAGTTGCTCATTCTTGAAGAAAAAAAACAGATGAGATATGCTGTGTTCCAAAACTGGCATACAGTCTGGCGTTCGAGTACATGTAGACGGGTCACTGGGATCTTTTAGAAAATTCTTTTCAAGTGGTGGTGAGAATTAATTTAGCAGGCTTTTCTTCAAAGACAGGAGATGAGGTGAATTGACACAGTGGACTTCACAGGGTCTTTTAGAGAGGTGCTGGGAAGCTGAGCTGGGTTGTGCTCTTCTCTCCTTCCTTGGGAATTCTCTCCTTGGAAGTTCTCTTCCTTTTTCTGCAGGCCTTTGTTTAAACAGGCTGGGCTGAACTGGGATTCCATCCTTCATTTATTCTTTCTAAACTCCAACCAATTCAAAAGTGAGGCCGGAAACACAAAAATCCACCCTCTGACCTGTCACTTCTCTGCACGCATCTTCCCCCAATTACCAGGGTTTCTGTTCTATTTTTAACTGGAGTCATGTGACAACCAGTAAATGATGCTGTCAAACAAGTCCTTTCAGTGACCTCTTGATGACCCTCTTGGGGGAAAAATCTGGTCCAATGTTCCTCAGGTTAGCTATGAATTCTCAAAAAAAAAATATTTTTAACAAAAAACAGAAGCACTTTCGTAACAATACACTGTCGGCCTTGACTCATTAGTTCTCGCTCTCTCCGTTAAGTCAATGGTCATAGATTCCATTTCGACAGTCCCAGTGCGAGTACTGAGGGAGTGCCACAGCAACATCATTGAGAAACAGATGATCGCTGTCGTTTATCGCATTGCTGTTTGCGGGATCTTGCTGTGCGCAAATTGGCAGCCCTACATTATAACAGGGACCGCGCTTCGAAAAAAGTGCCTTGTCGGCTGTGAGGTGCTCTGGGACACTGCTGGGGTGGTGACAAGCCCGGAGGAGATGCTTACCGGTGTTGTATCTTTGCAGGTATTATGCTGACATCCGACAAATGGCCTCGGCAAGTTACCAGGAAATGAACTCGGCGCTGACGGACCTCTCCGCGGTGAGTCCTGAAAGTGTACCGGCGGTGCTCGGGGCCGGTCTGGCATCGGGGCTGCTATTGGGAATGTTTGCCTGCTCTTGAGAGGAGCTGAATGGGCCCCCCCTCCTGTTCCTGTGGGATAGGCCCACGAGGGGCTGAATGGGCCCCCCCCCCCCTCCTGCTCCTGTGCCCACGCCCAGCGGTATGGGTTACAAACCGAGCGCGCCCCTGGTGTAGATGGACGCGCCGATTAATCAGATCACTGCTTCCCCTTGCAGAACTGCGTACCAGCGCTGAACAGCACGGTGGCCCTTCACGAGCTCTACAATTACATCAGCAAATACTACGACCAGGTTAGTGAACACTGCTGCAGCTGTAACGGGGTTAACGCGAATCGTGCGGGGGCTTGAATGAAGGCAGGAACTTAAATAATGCCCTTGAACCCGGGCAGACGGGAGGCAGATACAGTTTAACGCAGAGAGAAGTGTGCAGTGATACATTTTTAGTCGGAGAAACGAGGAGAGGCCAGATAAAGGGTATAATTTTCAAGGGGTTGGGGGGGGGGGGGGGAATAGAGAGAGATGGGGTTCATGTGCACAAATCTTTGAAGCCACGTAATCATTTCGATAACTTGTGTGTTCTGTTCCTCCCCCTCTCTGCACCCCTCTCCAGATAATGATTGGCCTGGAAGAGGATGCAGTGGGTCAGAAGATGCAGCTGTCCTACCGGCTTCAACAGATTGCAGCTCTTGTAGAAAATAAAGTTACGGATTTGTAACAGAGGGACAGGAGCCGGGGGGTGGCGAGGAGGAGGCACGGAGGGACGTTTGGGCTCCTTCCCCAGACCAGCATTCGACAGCCGCACGATCGCCTGCGCCAGCTCGTCGAAGATTGCTCCACGAGTGCCCGACGCGCCTGCGGGAAGAAACCGCGGGCAGAGACGGGCAGCGTTGGATGCGACGGGCAGCCGAAGCGACACTCCCTCGTCGGGGCCCGAGCACCGCCTACCCCCCCCACCATCACCCCCACCCCCCCCCCCCCGCCACCCGAACTCCCCGCCCCGCGCGGTTGGGCGCCTCCAAGAGCTTGTGACGTTCTCGCCGCCGACGGACCCGGGCGATTGTGTTCCGAAGTTAGAATTCGTGCGATTGAGATGCTAAAGGTTGTGGTGTTTTTTTGTACAGAGTTTGAGCCCTTCCCGGGGCGCGGACAGTCTGCGCGAAACGGATAGGGTTTTATTTATATGCGGTCGGTTACTTTTGCACAGACTTTCCTGTTTTGAATGCTGGGTGCAGAAAGAGTCCAGCCTATTTCCAGAATATTGCTCACTCTTGTCTGTCTCTCTCTCTGTCACTTGCAGAGTGGGCAAGGAGACTAGAATGTGGCTGGTTTCTGTGGGACTCACACCCAGTGAGACGGGAGGGGGGGGGCAGTTTTATTTTCCTGGGGTGATCAGGGATGCCTTTGATAGAGCAGGACACAGAAAGACAAAGTAGCATTCGCACCCAAATAACAACCCCCCCCCCCCCCCTCCTCCCTCCAACTGTTTCCAAACACACTCGAGCACTTCCACAGACTGGACAACAGTCTGCCTTTAATTCACTGATGCCTTAATGGATGGATGCACTGTGTCTTCCCACAATCTGTTTGTATCGCGAAGGTGTACACGTTTTTCAATAATAAAAAAAAAACAGGACGGAAATTAGGCTTCGTCGTTTGCCTGGACTCCTTTCATGCCGGACCGCTCGGGCGGTTTGAATTATCCCTCCAGTCCCTGCGGTGCCCACCGGTCGCGGAAGGCCTCAAGCGTACCGGCGGACACCGCATGCTCCTTTTCCAGGGACACCCGGGCGCGAACGTAACCGCGGAAGAGGGGCAGGCAATCGGGGAGGACGGAACCCCCGACGGCCCGCAACCTGGACCTGTGAATTGCCACCTTGGCCAGGCCCAGGAGCAGACCGACGAGGAGATCCTCCTCCCGGCCCAAGCCCCTCCGCACCGGGTGCCCAAAGATCAGGAGCGTGGGACTGAAGTGCAGCCAGAATTTGAGGAGCAGCCCCTTCAGATACTCAAATAGGGGCTGCAACCTCGCACACTCCGTATAAATGTGGAACACGGACTCGTCCAGGCCGCAGAAAGTACAGCTGGCCTGGGAGTCCGTGAACCTACTTAAAAGTCTATTGCACGGGACTGCTCTGTGCAGCACCCTCCACCCCAGGTCCCCGATGTAAAGGGGGAAGACTCCCGCGTAGAGAGACCTCCATCGGGGTTTCCCCTCGCCGCCAGATGGCAACGCGGACCGCCAGGGCGTGTCCGGCCGGCTGACGAGGGCGAGGAAGTGGAGAGTGTGCAGGAGCAGCCCGTACAGGAAACCCCTCCGCGCCGATTGGAATGGCACGGAGGGCATTTCCGAGAGGCGGCTCGGGTTGTGCGGGACCGGCTCCCGAGGAGGGTTTCGGGGCCTGGGTCCGATGAGCAGTTCCGGCCGAGCGGGGGTCAGCTCGGCCGGGATCGCTCCGCACTCCCGAGCCCCATCGCCACCCGCAGTGAGGGGCGTCCCGGGGGTTTCGGCTACTCCTCCACCCGCCGGACTGTCCCCGGAGTCGGCCGCCCGGACAGCCGAGGCGCTCTCCTCCGCCGGCGGGGGAGCGCCCTGACTGGAGGCGACCATGTTCCAGACTCGGAAAAGATCCCGGTAAAAGACAGGCAACTCCCTCAGAGAGGCGCGGCTAACGGACTCCACCGGGAGCTGCGTGTCGTCTTGAAGGCAGTGACACTGGCGGAAAAAATACGTCGCCAGCGCACACCATCTGGGAGGACGCTCGATGTACAGGTATCTCTGCAGGGTCCGAAGGCGGAGAGTCGCAGCCTGGGTGCGGACGCACACCAGCGACTGACCGCCCTCCTCGATCGGGAGACTCAGGACCGCGGCAGAGACCCAGTGTTTCCTCTTGCCCCAGAAGAAATCGACGAGTTTCTTCTGGATCTTGGTGGCAAATACAGGGGGCGGGGCCAAAGTGACCAACCGGTACCACAGCATGGAGGCCACCAGTTGGTTTATGACCAGCGCTCGGCCCCTGTAGGAAAGCACTCGGAGCAGTCCTGTCCAGCACCCCAGCCGAGCGGTGACTTTCGTCTCCAACTCCTGCCAGTTTGCCGGCCAGGCTTCCTCAGCAGGGCTAAGGTGGACTCCCAGATAGAGGAGGTGCGTGGTGCTCCACGCAAAAGGTGTCATCTCCTCCGGCAGGGAGTCCACCCGCCACTGACCCACCAGGAGTCCGGAACATTTCTCCCAATTGATCCTCGCGGAGGACGCGGCCCCGTGCTGTACCTGTCCTGGGAGTGTTTGATGGGGGACAGTGCAGAGGGAGCTTTACTCTGTATCCTGAGATGTGGGTGTTGCAGGCAAGGCTAGGTTTTTTGTTCATCCCTAATAGTCCTTGGGGGAAAAAAATGTACTCCCTCATCCCATATACCTTGGTTAGACCACACTCGGAGCACTGTGCTCAGTTCCAGTCTCCATATACCTTAGTTAGACCACACTTGAAGCACTGTGCACAGATCCAGTCCCTATATCCCTTGGTTAGACCACATTCGGAGCACTGTACACAGTTCCAGTCTCCATATCCCTTAGTTAGACCACACTGGGAGCACTGTGTACAGTTCCAGTCTCCATATCCCTTAGTTAGACCACACTGGGAGCACTGTGTACAGTTCCAGTCTCCATTCCCTTAGTTAGACCACATTCGGAGCACTGTGCACAGTTCCAGTCTCCATATCCCTTAGTTAGACCACACTGGGAGCACTGTTCACAGTTCCAGTCTCCATATCCCTTAGTTAGACCACACTCGGAGCACTGTGCACAGTTCCAGTCTCCATATCCCTTGGTTAGACCACACTCGGAGCACTGTGCACAGTTCCAGTCTCCATATCCCTTGGTTAGACCACACTCGGAGCACTGTGCACAGTTCCAGTCTCCATATCCCTTGGTTAGACCACACTTGGAGCACTGTGCACAGTTCCAGTCTCCATATACCTTAGTTAGACCACACTTGGAGCACTGTGCACAGTTCCAGTCTCCATATCCCTTGGTTAGACCACACTTGGAGCACTGTGCACAGTTCCAGTCTCCATATCCCTTAGTTAGACCACACTTGGAGCACTGTGCACAGTTCCAGTCTCCATATCCCTTAGTTAGACCACACTTGGAGCACTGTGTACAGTTCCAGTCTCCATATCCCTTAGTTAGACCACACTCGGAGCACTGTGTACAGTTCCAGTCTCCATATACCTTAGTTAGACCACACTTGGAGCACTGTGCACAGTTCCAGTCTCCATATACCTTGGTTAGACCACACTCGGAGCACTGTGCACAGTTCCAGTCTCCATATCCCTTGGTTAGACCACACTCGGAGCACTGTGCACAGTTCCAGTCTCCATATCCCTTGGTTAGACCACACTTGGAGCACTGTGCACAGTTCCGGTCTCCATATACCTTAGTTAGACCACACTTGGAGCACTGTGCACAGTTCCAGTCTCCATATACCTTGGTTAGACCACACTTGGAGCACTGTGCACAGTTCCGGTCTCCATATACCTTAGTTAGACCACACGGAGCACTGTGCACAGTTCCGGTCTCCATATCCCTTAGTTAGACCACACTCGGAGCACTGTGTATAGTTCCAGTCTCCATATCCCTTAGTTAGACCACACTTGGAGCACTGTGTATAGTTCCAGTCTCCATATCCCTTAGTTAGACCACACTTGGAGCACTGTGTACAGTTCCAGTCTCCATATCCCTTAGTTAGACCACACTTGGAGCACTGTGTACAGTTCCAGTCTCCATATCCCTTAGTTAGACCACACTTGGAGCACTGTGCACAGTTCCGGTCTCCATATACCTTAGTTAGACCACACTTGGAGCACTGTGCACAGTTCCAGTCTCCATATACCTTGGTTAGACCACACTTGGAGCACTGTGCACAGTTCCGGTCTCCATATACCTTAGTTAGACCACACGGAGCACTGTGCACAGTTCCGGTCTCCATATCCCTTAGTTAGACCACACTCGGAGCACTGTGTATAGTTCCAGTCTCCATATCCCTTAGTTAGACCACACTTGGAGCACTGTGTATAGTTCCAGTCTCCATATCCCTTAGTTAGACCACACTCGGAGCACTGTACACAGTTCCGGTCTCCACGTTATACAAAGGAGAGAGAGGCCCTGGAGAAGGTGCAATAACGATTTCCAAGGACATCATCGAACTGAGAGAGTATAATTATGAGGAAAGACTGAGAATGTTCAGGAGGGACCTGATAGAAGTCTGGAGGTGTATGATTGGGTGAGTATAGGAACATAGGAGCAGGAGAAGGCCATTCAGCCCATCAAGCCTGCTCCGCCATTCAACATGATCATGGCTGATCATCCACTTCAATGCCTTTTTCTCACACTATCGTCATATCCCCCTCATGTCATTTGCATTTAGAAATCTGTCAATCTCTGCTTTAAACCTACTCAATAACTGAGTTTCCACAGCCCTCTGGGGTAGAAAAGTCCAAAGAGTCACAACCCTTTGAGTAAAGACATTTCTTCTCATCTCCGTCCTATTCGGCTTCCCCTTGTTTTGAAATTGTGTCCCCTGGTTCTGGACTCCCCAGCTAGGGGAAACATCTTAGCTGCATCTACCCTGTCTATCCCTTTCAGTATTTTGTAGGTTTCCAGGAGATCACCTCTCATTCTTCGAATCTCTAGAGAATACAGGCCCAGGTCCCCCAATCTCTCTTCATAGGACAGTCCCGCCATCCCAGGAACAAGTCTGGTGAACCTTCGTTGGACTTCCTCTCTGGTAATAATATAGTTCCTAAGGTAAGGGGACCAAAACTGCACACAGTACACCAAGTGCGGTCTAACCAAGGTTCTATACAATTGAAGCAAGACTTCACTACTCCTGTACTCAAATCATCTTGCGATAAAGGCTAACATACCCTTAGCCTTAATTGCTTGCTGTACCTGCATGTTAGCTTTCAGTGACTTATTGGCAAGGACACCCAGATCCCTTTGTACATCTACACTTTCTAATCTCTTACCATTTCAGAAATACTCTGCACATCTATTCCTCCTACCAAAGTGGATAACCTTTTCCACATTATATTCCATCTGCCACGTTCTTGCCCACTCACTAAGTCTGTCCGAATCCCCTTGAAGCCGCTTTGCATCTTCCTCACATCTCACATTCCCAACTAGTTTTGTGTCATCTGCAAACTTGGAAATACTACATTTGGTCCCCACATCCAAATCATTGATATATATTGTGTACAGCTGGGGCCCAAGCACTGATCCCTGCAGTACCCCACAAGTCACAGCCTGCAATGCGAGAATGACCCATTTATTCCTACTCTCTGTTTTCTACCTGTTAACCAATCCTGAATCCATGCCAGTTTATTACCTCCTATCCCATGTGCTTTAATTTTGCTAACCAACCTCCTGTGGGGGACTTCATCAAACGCCTTCTGAAAATAAAAATATACCACATCCACCGACTCCCCTTTATCAATTCTGTTAGTAACATCCTCAAAAAACTCCGACAATTCGTCAAACATGATTTCCCATTCATAAATCCATGTTGACTTTGCCCAATCAGATCATTATTATCCAAATGTCCATTTATCACATCCTTTAGAATAGATTCTAGCATTTTCCCAACGACTGACGTAAGGCTAACAAGTATATAATTCCCTGTTTTCTCTCTCCATCCCTTCTTAAATAGTGGGGTGACATGTGCGACCTTCCAATCTGCAGGAACTGCTCTAGAATCTGTAGAATTTTGGAGGATGATCACCAGTGCATCCACTATCTCCATAGTTTTTCAACACTCTGGGAGGTAGAATATTAGGTCCTGGGGACTTATCAACCTTCAGCCCCATTAATTTCTCCAATACAACCTTCTTACTAATACTAATTTCCTTCAATTCCTCATTCCCCCATATCTCTTGGATCTCTAATTCTGGGACATTTCTTGTATCTTCCTCAGTGAAGACAGACACAAAGTAATCATCTAGTTTCTCTGCCATTTCTCTATTCCCCATTATAAATTCTCCCGACTCTCCCTGTAATGGACCTACAGTTATCTTAGCCAAATAGAAGCTTTTACAGTCCATTTTTATATTTTTTGCTAGCTTACATTCATATTCTATTCTCCCTTTATCATTTTCTTCATCCTCCTTTGCTGTATTCTAAACTACTCCCATTGCTCAGGTTTACTACTATTTCTGGCAACTATATCGGCCTTTTCTTTTAATCTTTACAATCTTTAACTTCCTTTATTATCCACGGTTGACTGCCTTTACTTCTGGGGTTTTTGTGCCTTGAAGGAACGTATAGTTTCTGTAAACTATGTAATATTTCTTTAAAGACTATCAATTGCCTATGTGATGTCATACCTTTTAATGTATTTTCCCAATCCACCTCAGCCAATTTGTTCCTCATACCTTCATAATTTCCTTTATTCAAATTTAACACCCTACGTCAGGCTGTTGCTTGACTTGTCTGTGGGACGGCTCTACCAATTTTGGCAGAAGCCCCCAGATGTTAGTAAGGAGGACTTTGCAGGGTCGACAGGGCTGGGTTTGCCGTTGTCGTTTCCGGTGCCTGGGTCGATGCCGGGTGTTGTGTGTAAGAGGAGCCTGCCAGAGACTGCTAAGGTGATACAATCCAAGACGTGGTCAGACCAGTTAGTCATATGACTAACCTGTTTGGAAACCTGTTTTTTTTTTCCCTGAATGATGCAAACAGTTTGAGCCGAGTGTCTGTTTGTTCCTGGATTGAGAAGATCTCTCTCCAGTCTGCTCCCATCCCTTTCTCACAAGCCTCTGAGTCCACTGCAGACACACGAGCCCCAAGCGAGAAAAGTCTCCTACAGCGAACAAGGTTTAAGAAGAACACTGGGCCCCAACGAAAAGCAAGATCTACCTGCAATCACGGACTCTACACTGAGCTCGAAGAACCCTAACAACAACTCTTCAGATATTGCCTCAAACTTTTCCGCTTTGTTTTTCTTCTGCTCTTTTCTGTCTCTATCTGCATGTGTGTGTCGCGTATGCATGCTAGCATGGGCATGTCATGGCACAACCTTCTCAAGGGTAAATAGGAATGGGCAACAAATGCTGGCCTAGCCAGCAACGCCCACATCCCATGAACGAATAAAAAAAACGTATGAAAGGATTTGACGGGTTTGACGTAGAGATGCTTCCACAGGTGAGGGAGACCAGGACTAGGGGGTCATCAATATAAGACGGTCACTCATAAATGAATTGAAAATAAGACCAAATTATTGTCCAGGCATTCACAAACGGAGAAGCAGGAAGAACGGGAGGAGGCCATTCTGCCCCCCCACCTTTGAGCCTGTCCCGAAATTTGGTTGATCAGAACCCCCCAAGCCATTTACGCGCCTTAGCTCCATAACCCTTGCAACCTTTAGCCATCAAAACTCTCATCATTCCCATTCTTCAAGACTCCCAATTTATCTCCAGCATTAACATAAGGAATGCTGCCCTTTGAGCAGAGAAGGTTAAGGGGAGATTTAATCGGCGCGTTCAAAATCAGGAAGGGTTTTGATGGAGTAAATGCAGAGAAACTGTTTCCTTTGGCAGGGGGGTCGGTAACCAGAGGGACACAGATTGAGGATAATCGGTAAAAGAACCAGAGGGGGGAGAGGAGGAGAACTTTTTTGACACAGTGAGTTGTTGTGATCTGGAACGCGCTGCCTGAAAGGGCGGTGGAAGCAGATTCAATAGTAACTTTCAAAAGGGGGAATTGGAGAAATACCGGAAGGGGAGAAATTTGCAGGGATGTGGGGCAAGGAGAGGGGGAGGCAGGGAGTGGGATTAATTGGATAGCTCTTTCAAAGAGCCAACACAGACACGATGGGCCGAATGGACTCCTCCTTTGTTGTAAAATTAGATGGTTTTTGGGCGGGAGTTCCAGATTTCCAATCCCCTTTGTGCGAAGAAGTGCTTCCTGACATCACCCCTGAACGGCCTGGCTCAAATTATAAGGTGTTCTCCATTGATAGGTTATTTTTGGTTGGGCAACCAGAAAAGCGGAGTTTGGGAATGTGGGTACTCGCTTTCAGTGGTGATTTTTAGTTGTGCAACCATAAATGCGGAGTTTGGGAATGTGGGCACGAACTTTAAGAAGTGATTTTTAGTTGTGCAACCATAAATACGGAATTTGGGACTGTGGGTACTTGCTTTGAGAGGTGATTTTTAGTTGTGCAGGGTAGGTGGGTAGGTGGGACCTCTACAAACAGGATGGTCTTCACCTGAACCAGAGGGGTACCAATATCCTGGGGGGGAGATTTGTTAGTGCTCTTCGGGGGGGTTTAAACTAAATCAGCAGGGGAATGGGAACCTAAATTGTAGTTCCAGTGTACAGGATGTTGAGAGTAGTGAGGTAGGGGATAAGGTTACAGGGACGCAAGAGGGCACTGGCAAGCAAGAACTTGGTTTAAAGTGTGTCTACTTCAACGCCAGGAGCATCCGGAATAAGGTGGGTGAGCTTGCAGCATGGGTTGGTACCTGGGATCCTGATGTTGTGGCCATTTCGGAGACATGGGTAGAGCAGGGGCAGGAATGGATGTTGCAGGTTCCGGGATTTAGATGTTTCAGAAAGAACAGAGAAGAGGGTAAAAGAGGGGGGGGTGTGGCATTGTTAATCAAGGAAAGTATTACAGCGGCAGAAAGGACGTTTGAGGACTCGTCTACTGAGGTAGTATGGGCCGAGGTTAGAAACAGGAGAGGAGAGGTCACCCTGTTGGGAGTTTTCTATAGACCTCCGAATAGTTCCAGAGATGTAGAGGAAAGGATAGCGAAGATGATTCTCGACAGGAGCGAGAGTAACAGGGTAGTGGTTATGGGGGACTTTAACTTTCCAAATATTGACTGGAAATACTATAGTTCGAGTACTTTAGATAGGTCTGTCTTTGTCCAGTGTGTGCAGGAGGGTTTTCTGACACAGTATGTGGACAGGCCAACCAGGGGCGATGCCACATTGGATTTGGTACTGGGTAATGAACCCGGCCAGGTGTTCGATTTAGATGTAGGTGAGCACTTTGGCGATAGTGATCACAATTCGGTTAGGTTTACCTTAGCGATGGGCAGGGACAGGTATATACCGCAGGGCAAGAATTATAGCTGGGGGAAAGGAAATTATGACGCGATTAGGCAAGATTTAGGATGTGTAGGATGGGGAAGGAAACTGCAGGGGATGGGCACAAACGAAATGTGGAGCTTATTCAAGGAGCAGCTAATGCGTGTCCTTGATAAGTATGTACCTGTCAGGCAGGGAGGAAGTTGTCGAGCAAGGGAGCCGTGGTTTACTCAAGAAGTTGAAGCGCTTGTCAAGAGGAAGAGGGCGGCTTATGTTAGGATGAGACGTGAAGGCTCAGTTAGGGCGCTTGAGAGTTACAAGCTAGCCAGGAAGGATCTAAAGGGAGGGCTAAGAAGAGCAAGGAGAGGACACGAGAAGTCATTGGCGGATAGGATCAAAGAAAACCCTAAGGCTTTCTATAGGTATATCAGGAATAAACGAATGATAAGAGTTAGAACAGGGCCAATCAAGGATAGTAGTGGGAAGTTGTGTGCGGAATCAGAGGAGATAGGGGAAGCGTTAAATGAATATTTTTCGTCAGTATTTACAGTAGAGAAAGAAAATGTTGCCGAGGAGATTACTGAGATACAGCCTACTAGGCTAGATGGGATTGAGATTCACAAGGAGGAGGTGTTAGCAATTTTGGAAAGAGTGAAAATAGATAAGTCCCCTGGGCCAGATGGGATTTATCCTAGGATTCTCTGGGAAGCCAGGGAGGAGATTGCAGAG
>NC_090419.1:12589100-12658300 GCF_036365525.1 Heterodontus francisci
GACAGCATGGGGAGTTAGATACAGAGTAAAGCTCCCTCTACACTGTCCCATCAAACATTCCCCAGGACAGTACAGCACGGGGGTTAGATACAGAGTAAAGCTCCCTCTACACTGTCCCATCAAACATTCCCCAGGACAGGTACAGCACGGGGGTTAGATACAGAGTAAAGCTCCCTCTACACTGTCCCCATCAAACATTCCCCAGGACAGGTACAGCACGGGGGTTAGATACAGAGTAAAGCTCCCTCTACACTGTCCCCATCAAAAAAAAAAAACGGGGTTAGATACAAAAAAAAAAAAAAACGGGGTTAGATACAGAGGTAAAGCTCCCTCTACACTGTCCCCATCAAACACTCCCAGGACAGGTACAGCACGGGGGTTAGATACAGAGTAAAGCTCCCTCTACACTGTCCCCATCAAACACTCCCAGGACAGGTACAGCACGGGGGTTAGATACAGAGTAAAGCTCCCTCTACACTGTCCCCATCAAACACTCCCAGGACAGGTACAGCACTGGGATTGGCTGGTCAAGTTGGAGCACTTCCTGCCAGCAATCAGGGGAGGAGCAGCTGCACCTGTGTTGCAGCAATTGCAGAGAGGAGAGTGGAGACTGCAGCAACTGGGAGAGGAGAGTGGAATAAAAAATAAAAAAACGGGGGTTAGATGCAGAGTAAAGCTCCCTCTAAACTGTCCCCATCACACACTCCCAGTCTATTCTGAGTCTAGGACATGGAGTGTGCATGGGATATTGAAACTAAGGGGAGCATCACAGTAACCCCCGAGCCTTGCAACCTCCACGAGGGAGTCGTTTGCCTTCGCGGGGAGACTGGGAGAGGCTGGGATTGTTCTCCTTAGAGCAGAGAAGGTTAAGGGGGAAATTTAATCGGGGCGTTCGATATCAGGAAGGGTTTTGATGGAGTAAATCAGGAGAAACTGTTCCAGTGGCAGGAGGGTCGGTAACCAGAGGGACACAGATTTAAGATAATCGGGAAAAGAACCAGAGGGGGTGGGGGAGGGGGAGAGAGAGGAGGAGAATGCTTTTTTGACGCGGTGATTTGTTGTGATCTGGAACGCGCTGCCTGAAAGGGCGGTGAAGCAGATTCAATAGTAACTTTCAAAAGGGGAATTGGAGAAATACTGGAAGGGGAATAAGTGGGTGGGGGGGGCGTGAGATTAATTGGATAGCTCGTTCAAAGAGCCCAGCACAGGCACGATGGGCCGAAGGGGTCTCCCTCTCTTGTCCGCAGTCATTCTTCTGCTTCTTGCTTTTCCCGCAGGGGGGCAAAGTCTCGAAGAATCGGAAGAAGAAGTTGAGGAAGAAGCAGAGGCGACAAGTGAAACTGTTGGAGGAGAGGCTGCTGACCTCCAGCGCATGGAGGAGTTGGAGAGCTGCGGCTGCAGGAGGGCGCCTCCCTGGGCCCGGGCTCCGGCCCCGTCCGGCTTCCCAGGGCCTGACCGACCTGCGGCTGCAGGGGCCTCTTCCCGGGGCTGCCCAACTCCAGGCTTGCAGGGGCCCCGGGCCTCCCATGCCGTGGCCGAACCGAGGGGCAAGGAGATCCGGGAAGACACTGAGCAACCTCCGGGGAGGCCCGTGCGGTGTAAGTCCCCCCCCCAACCCCCCCAGAAAAAAAAAAAAACCCAACCGATCCCGGCCCTGAATATAACTCAACGACTGAACCTCCGCACCCTTTGGACATCAACAATTCCCAACCTCTCACCATTTACGTAATACTCTGCTTTTCTATTCCTCCTGCCAGAGTGGATCACTCCACATCTTTCCGCATTAATTTCCCCACTGATTCGCTGCTAGTAGCAGCCGTACTTGATTTTTGTTGTTGTGTGGCTCTGACCTTTTAACCTTTCTGCCTCTCCAGGCGCCAATGGGATCCAATATGGCGGCACGGCGCGAGGGAAGCGGGACGGGACGGAGCCCAGCGCCAATGGCTGCGGGTGCAGCCCCCCCGACGGGACCTGCGCCCCCCTCAGCCCCTCCTCCCCACCCAGCGCCGAGCGCTGGATCCCGCACGAAGACTGCAACGGCTACTCGGCCTACACTCGCTTCCTCAGCCCCGACTCGCAGATCTCCGGCCTCTCGGGCTCCCTCCTCTCCACCAAGGCGGGGTCCACCCAGTCGGAATCTTCCAGCGGGAGGGAGCGAGGGGCCGTCACGTCACCGCTGGAGGACCAGACGCACGGTGAGTGAGATTTTTCCCGTGGGCCCACTCCCCCAGCAACCCTTCCCCCGGTATATGGGACCAGCTCGGTTCCCGAATAAAGGGCTCCCATTTCTCTGGCGCCATTCGCCACCTGACGACGTCCCACAGCGCCTCAAAGCCAATGAAAGACATTTCTTCGAAGCCCGGCTGCTGGAGTAATGCAGGAAACGCAGCAGCCAAATTGCGCACAGCAAGATCCCACCATCAGTGATTTGACAAATGACCCAGATCATTTTTTTTTTAGATATATAGTGTTGTTGATTGTGAGATAAATATTTGTCCCAGGGCACCAGGGAGAACTCCGACAGTGCGGCACTCCCTCAGTACTGACCCTCCGACAGTGCGGCGCTCCCTCAGTACTGACCCTCCGACAGCGCGGCGCTCCCTCAGTACTGACCCTCCGACAGTGCGGCGCTCCCTCAGTACTGACCCTCCGACAGCGCGGCGCTCCCTCAGTACTGACCCTCCGACAGCGCGGCGCTCCCTCAGTACTGACCCTCCGACAGCGCGGCGCTCCCTCAGTACTGACCCTCCGACAGCGCGGCGCTCCCTCAGCACTGACCCTCCGAGGGACAAACTGAACTCCGTCTCCTCCACAGATTCGTTCTGTGCTTCGGATTTCGTGATGAGTCCACTCGAACCTCGGAACGCTGATAGGATTCGGGTGAAGATTGCTGATCTGGGGAATGCCTGCTGGGTGGTAAGAATCTTGTTGCGATGGTTGTGTGCCCTCTGTAACTGGAATGGTGGTGTAAATTATCCTGAGAGTGGGAAGTGAATGGTAACTGACTGGTCTAACTGTCTCCCTCTGTCTCTCTGTCTGTCTCTCTCTCTACACACACATAGTACAAACACTTTACTGAGGATATCCAGACACGCCAATACCGCTCACTGGAGGTGTTGCTGGGAGCTGGTTATGGAACTCCTGCTGATCTCTGGAGCACTGCTTGTATGGTAAGCCAGTAGTCGGGCGAAGAACGAGGCTGAGGTGGGGGGGGGAGGGGGTTTCTGAGAGGGGAGGGGCACGCCAGTCACACACCCGGGCAGTGAAAGGAGACAGTGACAGTGAAAGGCAGTGAGAGCGGAATGTGGGCATCAAACCCCCAGGTGAGGGGTTACACCTGCCCGCAACCCCCCCCCCCGCCCATCTCCCCTCTCTGTCCCCTCTCTTCTCTCTGTCTCTCTCTCTCTCTCTCTGTCTGTCTCTTTCTCTCTCTGCCTCTCTGCCTCCCTCTCTCTGCCTCCCTCCTCCTCTCTCTTTCTCCCTCTCGCTCTCTCTCTCTCCCTCTCTGTCTCTCTCTCTCTCTGTCTCTCTCTCTGTCTCTTTCTCTCTCTCTCTCTCTTTCTCTCTCTCTCTCTCTGCCTCCCTCCCCCTCTCTCTGCCTCTCTCTCTCTCTCTGTCTCTTTCTCTCTCTGCCTCTCTGCCTCCCTCTCTCTGCCTCCTCCTCCTCTCTCTGCCTCTCTCTGTCTCTCTCTCTCTCTGTCTCTCTCTCTCTCTGTCTCTCTCTCTCTCTGTCTCTCTCTCTCTCTCTCTCTCTCTCTCTGTCTCTCTCTCTCTCTGTCTCTCTCTCTGTCTCTTTCTCTCTCTGTCTCTCTCTCTGTCTCTTTCTCTCTCTCTCTCTTTCTCTCTCTCTCTCTCTGCCTCCCTCCCCCTCTCTCTGCCTCTCTCTCTCTCTCTGTCTCTCTCTCTCTCTGTCTCTCTCTCTCTCTGTCTCTTTCTCTCTCTCTCTTTCTCTCTCTCTCTGCCTCCCTCACCCTCTCTCTGCCTCTCTCTCTCTCTCTCTGCCTCTCTGCCTCCCTCTCTCTGCTTCCCTCCTCCTCTCTCTGCCTCCCTCTCGCGCTCTCTCTCTCTCTCTCGCTCTCTCTCTCTCTCTCTCTCTCTCTGTCTGTCTGTCTCTCTCTCTCTCTCTCTCTCTCTCTCTCTGTCTCTCTCTCTCTGTCTCTCTCTCTCTGTCTCTCTCTCTCTGTCTCTTTCTCTGTCTCTGCCTCTCTGCCTCCCTCTCTCTGCCTCCCTCCTCCTCTCTCTGTCTGCCTCCCTCTCGCTCTCTCTCTCTCTCTCTGCCTCTCTCTCTCTCTCTCTCTCTGCCTCTCTCTCTCTCTCTGCCCCCCACCTCTCTGGTATTTAACACCCGAGTGCGGGGGAGGGCAATCCTGCAGTGTTTCTGTTTGCCCGTCTCTTGTAGTCTCACTGTAATGGACGATAGCTGGACCCTGTTAACTTGTTCAGGGGGCAATTTCCCTTCATAAGAGAAAGCTATCCCTACTACTACTGTTGGAGCAGTCAGCCAGGCCCTCGGTCAGTACTGACCCTCCAACAGTGCAGCGCTCCCTCAGTACTGGAGGGAGGGAGGGAGGGGATCCAGTGGGATAGTGTCTGGAACTTTCTGATTTGTACGGGGGTTTACCCTGATTGTTCACATCTATTCTTCAGGCCTTTGAGCTGGCAACGGGGGATTATCTATTTGAGCCTCACTCGGGAGAGGATTACACCCGAGATGAAGGTATGGGTCTCTTCTCTATATTCCTTCATCTTCCTCAATTCCTCCTGCTCTCCATCCCTTTCTCCTCTGTCGGAGGTGCCGTCTTTCGGATGAGACGTTAAACCCGAGGCTCCCGTCTGCCCTCTGGGGGATGTTGAAGGTCCTCCGGCCATTGTTGGACGAAGCTCGGTGTGTGGTGACTGGGGGAGTTCAGCCGGGTGCCCGGCGGCCGAGATTCATCCCTCAACCAACATCAGTTTAAAAAAAGAAATGATCTGGGTCATTGATGACATTGCTGCTTGTGGGATCTTTCTGTGCGCACATTGGCTGCCGGAATTTCCGACATTACAACAGCGATTATGCTTCAACTGATCGTACCTGATTGGCTGTGAAGCATTTTGGACGAGCTTGGGCGACAAATGACATTGGGGAATTGCGAGTCCCTCTGTTTCGGATCACTGTCTTTTTTTTCCTCGTTTTCCTCGTCTCTCTCTCTCTCTCTCTCTCTCACTCTCTCTCTCACACCTCTCCTTTTCCCTCCCGCAGATCACATAGCTCACATGATTGAGTTGCTCGGCAACATCCCGGCCCATTTTGCCTTATCCGGCCGCTATTCCCGGGAATTCTTTAACCGCAGAGGTAACTCTTTTCACTGGCTGGCGGAATGGTGCGTTATTTTGTGGGATTGGGAATGATGGTGATGATGTTACTGGACTAGTAATCCACAGGCCATTAGAAAGAGCCCAGAGACGGAAGTTCAGATCCCACCAGGGCCACTGGGGACTTCAAACTCAGCTCGTCGAGCTGCTGGCCGACGACGGATCCTCCATCACGGATCCGGAGGGAATGGGCCTCCTGGTCCGGACGTATTACAGTGCGTCGTTCTCTCCGGATCCGTCCAGCGGGGACGCGCGCAGAGTTTTGTGGGAGGGCGCCGAAGGATTGGAGGCTCCGCTCACGTTGGCGGAGCTGACCGGCGCCCTCCACCAGCTCTCGAGGGGCAAATCCCCAGGGCTGGATGGGTTGACCGTGGAGTTCCTCAGGGCGTTCTGGGACGTCCTGGGGGACGATTACGCGCGGGTCCTGGGGGAAAGCCTGGCGACCGGGGAGATGCCCCTCTCGTGGCGCAGGGCGGTCATCGTCCTGCTGCCGAAGAGGGGCGATCTCCGCCTGCTTAAAAATTGGCGTCCGGTCTCCCTCCTCAGCACGGATTATAAGATCTTTGCCCGGGCTATGTCTACCCGCCTGGGCTCCGTGCTGGCCCACATGATCCACCCCGACCAGTCCTACACGGTCCCGGGCCGGTCCATCCAGGACAACATCCACCTGGTCCGGGACCTGATCCATCTTTCCCAGAGGACTGGTCAGTCGGTCGCCTTTCTCTCCCTCGATCAGGAGAAGGCGTTCGACAGGGTGGATCACGATTACCTTTTCGGGACTCTGCGCGCTTTCGGATTCGGGCCGCATTTCGTGGCCCGGGTCCGACTTTTATACGCCGCCGCAGAGTGTCTAGTCAAGGTTAACGGGTCCTTGACGGCGCCCCTTCGCTTTGGGAGAGGAGTGCGTCAGGGATGCCCCATGTCCAGCCAATTGTATACCATCTGCGTGGAGCCCTTCCTGTGCCTGCTTCGCAGGAGGTTGACGGGATTGGCTCTGCGTGAGCCGGCCATGCGGGTCGTCCTCTCGGCTTACGCCGACGACGTGCTCCTCGCGGTCACAGATCCCGTTGACTTGCGGAGGATGCGCGACTGCCAGCAGACCTTTTCTGCCGCGTCCTCCGCGAGGATCAATTGGGAGAAATGTTCCGGACTCCTGGTTGGTCAGTGGCGGGTGGACTCCCTGCCGGAGGAGATGACACCTTTTGCGTGGAGCACCATGCACCTCCTCTATCTGGGAGCCCATCTTAGCCCCGCTGAGGAAGCCTGGCCGGCAAACTGGCAGGAGTTGGAGGCGAAAGTCACCGCTCGGCTGGGGCGCTGGACAGGACTGCTCCGAGTGCTTTCCTACAGGGGCCGAGCGTTGGTCATAAACCAACTGGTGGCCTCCATGCTGTGGTACCGGTTGGTCACTTTGGCTCCGCCCCCTGCATTCGCCACCAAGATCCAGAAGAAACCCGTCAATTTCTTCTGGGGCAAGAGGAAACACTGGGTCTCTGCCGCGGTCCTGAGTCTCCCAATTGAGGAGGGTGGCCAGTAGCTGGTGTGCGTCTGCACCCAGGCTGCGACTCTCCGCCTTCGGACCCTGCAGAGATACCTGTACATCGAGTGTCCTCCCAGATGTTGTGCACTGGCGACCACCCGCCATTTCTCCAGCGAGTAGAAGAAGGGTGAGGCGTGGTCCAAATCTTCCAGGACCCGTGACCTCATGTATGCGCCTTGGGACCCTCTGAGCTTCAGGTCCCTCGGCACCCCCTTCTCTTTGTAAGCCTGCCGCAGGACCGGGTCCGCGACGGCATTACCGAGGCGGGACTCCAAGTCGAGCACCTGCCTCTCGAGGCGTCCGATCTCGGCTTCCCACCTCTTGGTCGACCCCTTTGCGTACTCCTGACAGAAGACACGGATGTGAGTCTTGCCCACATCCCACCATAGCCTCAAGGAGGGGAGGCCCCCCCCCCCCCAACTCCAGAAATCCAACCGGGACCGGAGGCGGAGAGCGGAGGCCATCTCCCGCCCCGCCAGCGCCCACAGGCCCAGCAGACGGGGAATGATGCAAATTGGCCTCAGGGTCGGGTACATCCTGGGCGGCAGCGCCAGGTTGCTGGGAGGGTTGACCGTCACGGGTCTGGCCCCCACCCAGGACACCCGACCCCTCGGCCAAAGGAGAGACTTCTCCTGTGGGGTCCAGAGGCTCCCTCACCCCGTCGAGCCCTCGCCTTCCTCATTCGGAGTTGCCAAATTTACAAGGGCTTTCCCCACTCCATGCAGCGGGGCTGCCACTTCGGGTTCAAGGCCCCGTTGGTGGTGGGGGAAGCCCGAGGACCCGCGGCAGGAGATGGACCCCGCAACTCCTGGCCCTCTTCAGAGGAGGGGGTGCCTCCTCCTCTTATTCTGGTGGGCTCCCCTAGATTGGGCCTCGGGCTGACCTCAGGTTGTCCTGTTAGTGGAACCGCCTGAGCGGTGTCTGTTGGAGATGTGTGGGGGGAGTGGGAGGAGGTGCTGTGGCGCCATCCTGGGCCGCCGAGATGGAGTTCGCAGCCGGGAGATTGGGGCAGCTCTTACAAACGTGCCCCACCCCCTTGCAGACGTGGCACCGCACCCTGTCCGAGGTCCAGAAGACGCGGTAGGCCGTCCCCTGGAACTCCATATTAAATTGGCCCTCCGTGACCTCCTCCCGCGCCAGCTGCATAAATAGCTGGCAGCGGAAGGAGTAGACATGCCGGAGGGACTGGGGTGATCCCCGACCTCACCTCCCCCAGATGGTGCAGGTGGGGGAGGAGGAGCTTACTGGAAATGAAGGGCGGGACGTTTGACAACATTCTCCACTGTACGGTGGTCCCCAGAGGGTCCACCGGCAGGAAGGTACCCCCCCCCCACTGTGAGCCCCTTACTCAGGGTCAGGGTGACCGCCCGCTCGGTCTTCAGAACACAGCCTTCCCGTACATCTTCGAGGCTGCAACAATGGCCAAAGGGCCGACAACCTTGGCCATTGCCTTCACGCAGGCCTCAATGGGCATGTTGGGGTGGGGATAGCTCTTCACGCTATGGCTGGACATTAATAATTTAAAGGGTGACGGGGCCACGTGGGCAGCCACAGAGGCTGCAGCTGCATAGGTAGTAGAGGGCCCCGCCACCGGTGATGAAGGGCTTGCCATGGGTCCAAGAGCTAAACCCACCCCAAATTGCAGGCTTGCAAATCGAACAAAATGAAAGGTTCAGAAGAGATACTGGAAACAAATAAACAAACAACAGGTTAGGGGAGAGGCTGAGGGCATAGAGGAGAGGGAAAGACAGGCTGTAGGAGATGACTTGCTTTCCAGAGGTGGTGCACAGAACTCCTGGTCTTCTGGTTGGGGGAGGCGTCTTCACCTGGGTCAGCTGAAGCTGCCCAGGCACTATCTATCCCCTTCCGTCTCTTTAGCCGGGCAGCTTCAGCTGACCCAGGCTGGGCAATTGGGGTGGGGAGGGAGCTTCCCTGTGTGCTTGTTGCAGCAGCACAGATCCCCGCTGAATTGGCAGCCCCACCCCTTGTTGGTCCGGCCACTTGTTCCTCCCCCAACAGTCCAAAGCAAAGCAAACTACTGGTGTTTAGCACCCACCTCCAGACAAAGCCTTGTTTCCAAACAAAAGTCTCTTTCTTCACTGTAAAGGTTCAAGCTCTCCCTCTGCTCAGTGTAGCTCCTCTCCCCACCTCTGCAACCTCCAACTGCCGCCAGCATTGTCAGCTGAGGCTCGTTGCTGCAATCAGCACTCAGCAGCTCCAATCAGGCAGCAGCGAACCCCGGGCTGTACCTGCCCCCTGGGAGTGTTTGATGGGGGACAGTGTCGAGGGAGCTTTACTCTGTATCTAACCCATGTTGAATGCCCTCACACTGATGAACACTGAATTTTTTAATGCATTTGACTAACATTTTCCTTTTTTGTGTGTGTCTCTCCTCTCTCTCTTTTCCCTCCCTCCCCGACGCTCCTCCCTTTTAAAGGGGACCTGAGGCACATAAAAAAACTGAAACCCTGGACACTGTACGAGGTGTTGGTGGAAAAATACGAGTGGTCTCTGGAACTGGCTGCACAGTTCAGTCAGTTCCTGCTCCCAATGCTGGACTTCATCCCAGAGAGACGAGCAACAGCGATGGATTGCCTCAAGCACCCCTGGCTTGCCTCCTAACCTCATCGCCAGCGAGCGCGAGAGAGAGACAGAGAGAGAGAGACTACTGCCGCAGCAGGATCCCTGCCTCACGGAGAGAGAGAGAGAGAGAGACCAGACTCGAGTTCTGCATCATTGCCTTCTCCTGCCCCTCAGCCGCAGAGTAACGTCAGGGAAGGTGTGAAGTTGTGGGGGTTGGGGGGAAGGTTTGTGGTTTGTGACCTGTAATACTATCTCCCTGAGGCTCCTCCCTTCCTCCGCATCTCCCCACTCCTCACCTCCTCCCCCACCCCCTGCCCAGCAACCCTCCCCAGCCTGGCGTGGTACTGACCAATGAACAGCAGCAAGATCCCAGCCTCCATTCCCAGGGATGGGTGGAAGGGGCTGCACGCGGCCTCAGTACCCTTGGGTGGGGGGGCGGGGGAGGGGTGCGGGGGTGTGGAAGCGACCGGGAGTACTGCCACAGCGGAATGCAGGGGGGAGTGGCGGGGGTGGACAGTGAGGATTGTGTGGGCATCGTGCTCTGGGCAAGGCGGTTATTGGAGGAGGGTTGGGTTGGCACGCGATGCCCGCCGCAGTCGAATAGCCGGCCGGCCGTGGCGGGCTGGTAAAAGGGAATGAGAGAGGTGGCGGCGGGATTCCCATTACCTTGCTCGGCGGGAGACAGAGAGTCGGCTCCCCCCACCCCCACGAGGTACGGGTAGTGGGGGTGGGTGGGCACAAGGCTGACGGGAGGAGGTGGGCCAGTGTAAATCTTGACGACATTGTCCAGAGTTGACGGGAAGAGGTGGCCTCGAGTCGGGGACAGCAGTTCCAGTGATTCTCCGCCTGGCATGGCCCGCAGGGTCTCCCCTTGACCATCCTGCGATTCCCATCGCTCCACCATTGGCGGCTGTGCCTTCAGCTGCCTGGGGCCCTAAGCTCTGGAATTCCCTCCCTAAACCTCTCCGCCTCTCTCTCTCTCCTCCTTTTAAGACTCTGCATAAAACCGACCTCTTTGACCGATATTTTGGGTCACCTGTCCCTCGCACGGCTAGGGGTCAAGGTTTAAGAAGCACTCTCGTGCCGCACATTGCTGTAAATCCTTTGGAGTTCAAAATTCAAAGTACCGTCGGAGGGTCAGTACTGAGGGAGCGCCGCACTGTCGGAAGGTCAGTACTGAGGGAGTGCCGCACTGTCGGAGGGTCAGTACTGCAGGAGTGCCGCACTGTCGGAGGGTCAATACTGCAGGAGAGCCGCACTGTCGGAGGGTCAGTACTGAGGGAGCGCTGCACTGTCGGAGGGTCAGTACTGAGGGAGCGCCGCACTGTCGGAGGGTCAATACTGCAGGAGAGCCGCACTGTCGGAGGGTCAGTACTGAGGGAGTGCTGCACTGTTGGAGGGTCAGTACTGCAGGAGTGCCGCACTGTTGGAGGGTCAATACTGCAGGAGAGCCGCACTGTCGGAGGGTCAATACTGCAGGAGAGCCGCACTGTCGGAGGGTCAGTACTGAGGGAGCGCTGCACTGTCGGAGGGTCGGAACCGAGGGAGCGCTGCACTGTCGGAGGGTCAGAACCGAGGGAGTGCCGCACTGTCGGAGGGCCAGCACTGAGGGAGCGCCGCACTGTCGGAGGGTCAGTACTGAGGGAGCGCCGCACTGTCTGAGGGTCAGTACCGAGGGAGCGCCGCACTGTCGGAGGGCCAGCACTGAGGGAGCGCCGCACTGTCGGAGGGCCAGCAGTGAGGGAGCGCCGCACTGTCGGAGGGTCAGTACTGAGGGAGCGCCGCACTGTCTGAGGGTCAGTACCGAGGGAGCGCCGCACTGTCGGAGGGCCAGCAGTGAGGGAGCGCCGCACTGTCGGAGGGCCAGCAGTGAGGGAGCGCCGCACTGTCGGAGGGCCAGCAGTGAGGGAGCGCCGCACTGTCGGAGGGCCAGCAGTGAGGGAGCGCCGCACTGTCGGAGGGCCAGCAGTGAGGGAGCGCCGCACTGTCGGAGGGCCAGCAGTGAGGGAGCGCCGCACTGTCGGAGGGCCAGCAGTGAGGGAGCGCCGCACTGTCGGAGGGCCAGCACTGAGGGAGCGCCGCACTGTCGGAGGGCCAGCACTGAGGGAGCGCCGCACTCTCGGAGGGCCAGCACTGAGGGAGCGCCGCACTGTCGGAGGGCCAGCACTGAGGGAGCGCCGCACTGTCGGAGGGCCAGCACTGAGGGAGCGCCGCACTGTCGGAGGGCCAGCACTGAGGGAGCGCCGCACTGTCGGAGGGCCAGCACTGAGGCAGCGCCGCACTGTCGGAGGGCCAGCACTGAGGCAGCGCCGCGCTGTCGGAGGGCCAGCACTGAGGCAGCGCCGCGCTGTCGGAGGGTCAGCACTGCAGGAGTGCCGCACTGACGGAGGGTCAGCACTGCAGGAGTGCCGCACTGTTGTCCTGGGGCCGATATTTATCCCTTGACCAACATCACCAAGTAACAGATGATCCGTTTGTTACCACATTGCTGCCTGTGGGATCTTGCTGTGCGTTCGCTGACTGGCACGTTTCCTACGGTGCATGTCAGTGGCTGCGGAGCGCTTCGGGCTGTCCTCAAGTTGCGAAAGGCACTATATAAATGCAAGGTATTTTTTACACGTTTTTATACAGCGATTTTTTTTTTTTTTAAAAGCTGCGCCTGCATTTTAGCGGGGCAACGAGGGAAAGGCAGATTCTCTGCCTTGGCCCTCCGGGTCGCTGCCGACCAGTCTGTGCACTGCCCGCTTGGATCTGACAACGAAACAGGCTGGGTTGGCGAGGCAGGTGGCGAGCAATGGAAAGGGATGTTCCAAATCCCGCCACGCCCGGGATCCGTGAGGGACACAGCGGAGAATTAGTCACTGCCTTCCGTGGTGCGAGGCGCTGCCTGCAATGGGAGGAGGGGACGTGCATTGAGAAGAAGGGGAGAAGCTGTTCTTTTGTGTGTCTGCGTGCGCCTTGATTGCATGTGAACCTGCCCTCGACTGCCTGTCCTCCGCCACCCTGAGTCAGTGACCCGGGCTCAAAGTTACTGCCAAATTGTCACCTTCTGCAGCGGCAGACTTGTTTGGTGTTCTGCATCGCGATGACTTGAATCTTTCATTAAATTATTTTTTAAAAACTTTCCTCTCATCTGCCATCTAATTCTGCTTGTTTCGTAATAATGTCACAGCTTTGGTATACTCCGCACCCCCTCGGTGCAACATACTGATATATCCCCCACCCCTCACTGGAACACACTGATATATCCCCCACCCCTCACTGGAACACACTGATATATCCCCCACCCCTCACTGGAACACACTGATATATCCCCCACCCCTCACTGTAACACACTGATATATCCCACACCTCTCACTGGAACACACTGATATATCCCCCACCCCTCACTGTAACACACTGATATATCCCCCACCCCTCACTGTAACACACTGATATATCCCACACCCCTCACTGTAACACACTGATATATCCCCCACCCCTCACTGTAACACACTGATATATCCCCCACCCCTCACTGTAACACTTTGATATATCAAACACCCCTCACTGTAACACACTGATATATCCCACACCCCTCACTGTAACACACTGATATATCCCACACCCCTCACTGTAACACACTGATATATCCCACACCCCTCACTGTAACACACTGATATATCCCACACCTCTCACTGCAACACACTGATATATCCCACACCCCTCACTGTAACACACTGATATATCCCACACCTCTCACTGCAACACACTGATATATCCCACACCCCTCACTGTAACACACTGATATATCCCACACCCCTCACTGTAACACACTGATATATCCCACACCTCTCACTGCAACACACTGATATATCCCACACCCCTCACTGTAACACACTGATATATCCCACACCTCTCACTGTAACACACTGATATATCCCACACCCCCTCACTGTAACACACTGATGTATCCCACACCCCTCACTGTAACACTCTGATATATCCCACACCCCCTCACTGTAACACTCTGATATATCCCACACCCCTCACTGGAACACACTGATATATCCCACACCCCCTCTCTGTAACACTCTGATATACTCCACACCCCTCACTGTAACACACTGATATATCCCACACCCCTCACCGTAACACACTGATATATCCCACACCCCCTCACTGTAACACACTGATATATCCCACACCCCCTCACTGTAACACTCTGATATATCCCACACCCCTCACTGGAACACACTGATATATCCCACACCCCTCACTGTAACACACTGATCTACTCCACACCCCTCACTGTAACACACTGATATATCCCACACCGCTCATTGTAACACTCTGATATATCCCACACCCCCTCACTGTATCACTCTGATATATCCCACACCCCCTCTCTGTAACACACTGATATATCCCACACTCCTCATTGTAACACACTGATATATCCCACACCCCTCACTGTAACACACTGATATATCCCACACCCCCTCTCTGTAACACACTGATATATCCCACACTCCTCATTGTAACACACTGATATATCCCACACCCCTCACTGTAACACTCTGATGTACTCCACACCCCCTCACTGTAACACACTAATATCCCACACCCCTCACTGTAACACTCTGATATATCCCACACCCCTCACTGTAACACACTGATATATCCCACACCCCTCACTGTAACACACTGATATATCCCACACTCCTCATTGTAACACACTGATATATCCCACACCCATCATTGTAACACACTGATATATCCCACACCCCTCACTGTAACACTCTGATGTACTCCACACCCCCTCACTGTAACACACTGATATATCCCACACCCCTCACTGTAACACACTGATATATCCCACACCCCTCACTGTAACACACTGATATATCCCACACCCCTCACTGTAATACTCTGATATATCCCACACTCCTCATTGTAACACACTGATATATCCCACACCCCTCACTGTAACACTGGTATGTACCACACCCCTCACTGTAACACACTGATATATCCCACACCCCTCACTGTAACACACTGATATATCCCACACCCCTCACTGTAACACTGATATATACCACACCCCTCACTGTAACACTCCGATATACTCCACACACCCTCACTGTAACACACATATATCCCACACCCCTCACTGTAACACTCTGATATATCCCACACCCCTCACTGTAACACTCTGATATATCCCACACCCCTCACTGTAACACTCTGATATACCCCACACCCCTCACTGTAACACTCTGATATACTCCACACCCCCTCACTGTAACACACATATATCCCACACCCCGCACTGTAACACTCTGATATACTCCACACCCCCTCACTGTAACACACATATATCCCACACCCCTCACTGTAACACACTGATATATCCCACACCCCTCACTGTAACACACTGATATATCCCACACCCCTCACTGTAACACACTGATATATCCCACACCCCTCACTGTAACACACTGATATATCCCACACCCCTCACTGTAACACTCTGATATATCCCACACCCCTCACTGTAACACTCTGATATACTCCACACCCCCTCACTGTAACACACATATATCCCATACCCCTCACTGTAACACTCTGATATACTCCACACCCCTCACTGTAACACTCTGATATACTCCACACCCCTCACTGTAACACTCTGATATATCCCACACCCCTCTCTGTAACACTGATATATCCCACACCCCTCACTGTAACACACTGATATATCCCACACCCCCTCACTGTAACACTCTGATGTATCCCACACCCCTCTCTGTAACACTGATATATACCACACCCCTCACTGTAACACTCTGATATATCCCACACCCCTCTCTGTAACACTGATATATACCACACCCCTCACTGTAACACACTGATATATCCCACACCCCTCACTGTAACACCCCGATATACTGCACACCCCCTCACTGTAACACACATATATCCCACACCCCTCACTGTAACACTCTGATATATCCCACACTAGTTGCTTCAATAAAGTATCTGACGTGTGCGGAAATAAACGTCACTAATCAAAGATGAATAAGGTCCTCTTTTTTACAACAGAGACCGAGAAATATCTTTATTTCATTCTATTTATCAGAATATATAATATATATATATTTACACACCTCAGGTTCTGAAAGGTAAGACATGAAATCCTGGCCAAGAGGTGCTGAGGAGCACAAAAGGGTCAGAAAGATCCCAGTATACATCACCACTTGCACACAATGTCCGAATATCTCTTCAAAAATATCAACAATGTTATAAATATGTCAATTGAATTAACAAGATTATTAAATTCCACACCACCACACATTAGAAATTTAAAACAATTGAATACTTGCTGACAGTTGCCAATAATACTCCTGCACTGCAACGGGCCATTCGGCCCAGCTGCTCTGTGCTGGTGTTTCTGCTCCACACGAGCCTCCTTCCACCCCCTACTTCATCTCCCCCCATCACCATATCCTTCTATTCCTCTCTCCCTCATGTGTATTTCCAGCTTCCCCCTTAAATACATCGACACTATTCACCTCAACCACTCCTTGTGGGAAAGCATTCCATATTCTCACCACTCTCTGGGAATTCAGGCCAGGTACAGCACGGGGGTGAGATACAGAGTAAAGCTCCCTCTACACTGTCCCCATCAAACACTCCCCAGGACAGGTACAGCACGGGGGTTAGATGGAGAGTAAAGCTCCCTCTACACTGTCCCCATCAAACACTCCCAGGACAGGTACAGCACGGGGGTTAGATGGAGAGTAAAGCTCCCTCTACACTGTCCCCATCAAACACTCCCCAGGACAGGTACAGTACGGGGGTAAGATACAGAGTAAAGCTCCCTCTACACTGTCCTCATCAAACACTCCCCAGGACAGGTACAGTACGGGGGTTAGATACAGAGTAAAGCTCCCTCTACACTGTCCTCATCAAACACTCCCCAGGACAGGTACAGTACGGGGGTTAGATACAGAGTAAAGCTCCCTCTACACTGTCCTCATCAAACACTCCCCAGGACAGGTACAGCACGGGGTTAGATACAGAGTAAAGCTCCCTCTACACTGTCCCCATCAAACACTCCCCAGGACAGGTACAGTACGGGGGTTAGATACAGAGTAAAGCTCCCTCTACACTGTCCCCCATCAAACACTCCCAGGACAGGTACAGTACGGGGGTTAGATACAGAGTAAAGCTCCCTCTACACTGTCCCCATCAAACACTCCCCAGAACAGGTACAGCACAGCTCAGCAAATGAATAAAAATGCAGGACTTGGCTTCCCAGAGACTCCATGGGCGGTTCGCAAACTGCTCCCTCCCGCGTCCCGGCAGGCGACACGGGGCATGCAAAAGAAAGCTCCGTAAAACCCGGTCCATCAGGCGACTAAAATGTGACGCTCGAGGGGGGGGCCGCATTCAACACACAGATCTTTAAAAAAATAAATCAATTATCTAAATGCTCTCATTGATTGTACGTCAGTGATTACCTGATTAAGGAGGAGACTTGTCTCCTCTCCTAAACCCCCCCCCCACTTCAAGGGTGTGGGGACGGGGCGTCACCCCAAAATGTCTACTTCCCTTTCAGTGGGAAGCCTCTTTAATTGCTCACTTCCCCCCTTACCCCATGCAGTGCTGCCTTCAACATGTAGGGGGCTCACTGCCGCACCCTGCTGGTCAACGCTGGCACTGCAGGGGGAAAAAAAAAACAGGCCTTCAAAATAAGGCCCTAAAATTATGCAGATTTTCAGCTCAAAAGCAAACCTATCTGCACAAGCAGCTCAGTAAATAATCGCAGAAGGTTTGCCCGACATTTCCCCGCGGCGTCTGCGCCCGGCCACGTTCAATAAAACCCGTCGAAAGTTAAAAGACCCAGTTGAAGAAGGCCTCAGTGACAGGCCCGCACACGCGCGACGCGGGGACGCCTCACAAATTCCGCAGGCAATCTCAGAGAGGTTCCCTGACGAACCGGTGCCCGGCTTAAAAGCCACAGGCGTGTAAAGCATCTGTATGTACAAAAACGTTCGAAAGGCAATTTTTAACTCGAAAAGTGGTCTCCCTCTTTTTGGACAAGGTTCAAACCAAAATGGCCGCCCCCTCTCTCCTTTCACTTGAACAGGCCCCGAAATCGATCCACTGAAATGTCAAGGCACCAAGAAGAAAGAAAAAAAAACCGCCCTGCTTCACTCCAGAAATCGAACTGCAAAGGGATTTCAAAAAAAATTGACAATCCCGGACCTGGTGTGAACAGATGACGGGCGACCACTTCATGGTCAGGGACAAAAATCACACCTCCCAGGGCTAAAGGCCCCCGGATGGACCGCTCAACACGCAGACACGTTCCTCAGTTGTGTTCAGCTCGGTGCCGTGTCCCAGCTTCGACAAGGTCGAGCCGGCCTAGCTGTGATGAAGCCCTTCCGCCAGTGCTTCAATGGGGAAAATGTCCCTGGCACCTGCAATTTAACAGAAAAAGAGTCGGTTAGCTTCGGAAGCAAACTCGGGCCCGCGTCCCACTGCCATTGTGGGGAAATCGCAGACACAGACCCGCGTCCCATCACCGTGGTGGTAGGGGGTGGGGGGGAAATCATAGATACTCTTTCAGATCAGCCCCATTACCACCAAAAACCTCAAAAACCATCTTATACCCAGGATAGGATGCAACCCGGGACTGTTTGAGGGCCTGTTCCGCTCACCTCCCACTGGATTCTGGGCCACGTCTCTCCTTCTTTGGCTCCGGTTCCATTTGGCAATTGTCCACAAAGTGTCAAAGCTTTAAAGATCAGCAACGTCCACTGTTCCACGTCCGACATTGGACAACTCTTCTTCCTCAACCTTCGAGGACCAGCCTCGGGTCACTGGCTTGCTGGGAGGAGCCCAATATCATCCGCAAACTTCATAGAATGTCGAGCTTGACCCCAATCTACGATCGGGAGGTCAGTCCAGTCATCCCAGTCCACTGTCCAATCAGAGACCTAACAACCCAGTCCACTGTCCAATCAGAGACCTAACAACCCAGTCCACTCTCCAATCAGAGACTTAACAACACAATCCACTCTCCAATCAGAGACCTAACAATCCAGTCCACTGTCCAATAGGAGAGCTAACATCCCAGTCAACAGCCCAATAGGACAGTGGATGATCCGGTCAATTGCCCAATGGGAGCTGATGATCCCATCAATGACCCAATAGGGGAGCAGATAATCCAGTCAAAGGCCCAATAGGGAGCCGATTTGGAGGTTGGGAACTGGGCGATAATGAAACTCGTTGCAGTTCGGCAGTCTACCAGAACCGTGCACACTGGGAGTCCTGACCCTCCACCGATGGCTCAATGGCTGAGTGACCGCCCGCCAGGCATCAGAATCAGTCGGATCAAACCTCAGACCCTGCCGTGTCACTTCAAAACTGAAGGAACAAAGAAAAGAGACTCCCTCAGTACTGACCCTCCAACAGTGCGGCGCTCCCTCAGTACTGACCCTCCGACAGTGCGGCGCTCCCTCAGTACTGACCCTCCGACAGTGCGGCGCTCCCTCGGTACTGACCCTCCGACAGTGCGGCTCTCCCTCAGTACTGACCCTCCGACAGCGCGGCGCTCCCTCAGTACTGACCCTCCGACAGTGCGGCGTTTGAGGAGATGCAGGGGGAGAATTTGAGGAGATAATGATTACCCCTGGAGTTTATAAAATGAGCTGAACATCCTGAGCAACATGACTGAATCCGAGCTACAAGACAAGCGCCATGTTGGACACTGACTGCCAATGGAACACGTCCTGGAAGTAGGTGCCACAGAGTCAGTTTCAAAAATCCATAAATCAATATTTCACAATTAATAAATCCATTAATTAATCAACCAATCAACAACAGTCACCGTCAGTCCACTATCCAATTTAGCCCCATGTCAGCAATGACAGCAGTTCAAAGTTCTCAACAGTCACCTGACCTCTCACCTCCTTCCCATTCTGTCCATCCGGCATATTGTGGCTCCCTCGGTAATGTGACAGAGAGAGAGACAGAGACAGAGACAGAGAGAGAGAGAGAAGGAGAGAGAGAGAGAGACAGAGAGTGTGTGTGAGAGAGAGACAGAGAGAGAGAGAGACAGAGAGAGAGAGAGAGAGACAGAGAGAGAGAGAGAGAGAATGAGAGAGACAGAGAGTGTGTGAGAGAGACAGTGTGTGTGAGAGAGAGACAGAGAGAGAGACAGAGAGAGAGACAGAGAGAGACAGAGAAAGACAGAGAGAGAGACAGAGAGAGAGAAAGAGAGAGAGAAAGAAAGATAGAGAGAGAGAAAGACAGAGAGAGAGACAGAGAGAGAGTGTGAGAGACAGAGAGTGTGTCAGAGAGACAGAGAGAGAGAAAAAGTGAGAGAGAGAGAGAAAGGCAGAGAGAGAGAGACAGAGAAAGAGAGAGAGAGAGAGAGAGAAAGAAAGAAAGTGACAGAGAGAAAGAGGGAGACAGTGAGTCAGATAGACGGAGAGAGAGACAGAGAGAGACAGACAGAGAGGCATAAAGAGAGAGACAAAGAGAGACAGAGAGACAGAGACAGAGAAACAACGAGAGACAATGAGAGAAACAAGGACAGAGTCAGAGGGAGAGAGACTGAGGGAAAGAGAGACAGAGACAGGTAGAGATGCATAGAGAAAAAGAGAGAGACAGAGGGAGAGAGAGTAACAGTAGGAGAGAGAGAGAGACAGAAACAGAGATGCAGAGAGAGAGAGAGAGAGACAGAGACCGAGCGAGAGAGAGAGACAGACAGACAGAGAGAGAGACAGAGAGAGAGACAGAGAAGGATTGGGGTGGAGAGATCAATGGGTGAAGATGGAGGTGAGGAGTGAGCAGTGGGTTTTCGGGAGCCCGCTCGTGCTCCGTGGGTTCACCCGCTGGCTGCTTCCCCCATAATGCACCACCTCCCCACCGGCTGAAATAACCCCGGAACAATTCCCAATCCTTTCCCCTTGAAGGACTCTCAATAATTCCCAATGAGGCGGAGGTGAAAGGGGCTCCTGTCAAATCTTTCTTCCAGAAAAAAAAAAGCCGGGGCGAAATAGATAGCCGGGGATTTCCAGATCCTTCTCCCTTTTGTTCCTCGAAACTGTCCAGAGGTCCCGGTGGGAAAGACGGCCTCGTGACAAGTCCGGACCGCACTGGGCCAGGCATTTCCCCAATTCGACACCCGGATTGCCCCCATCTCTTCGAATACAATAAAGCCCAAGGCCAACCGGAGAGGGGTCAACCCTGCCGCCATTTTGTGACATCCACCGCCTCCCCCCGCCCCCCCCCACCCCCCCCCAACGTCTTGGAGGGCCTCCTTCGCTCCCGAATTTGGTTCCCGTTGGCAACGCTCCGTCGCGAAGTGAAATGGCCCGTCTCCAATTTAATGTCCGACGAGCACTGATGCCGAAGCATCTGTGAGTGGCACAAGAGGGCAACCCGTCAATCTCCATCTCAATTGGGCTGTCCGCTAGGCGATTGGCCGTTTGGGTTTTTGGCAGGGTTGGGGAGTCTCCCGTGCCCCCTTTCGTCAGGGTTTCTGCAGGCCTGGCGACAGAATCACTGGGGTGGACAGACCGTCCACACTGGGGCCCGTGACGTGCGACTGGCTGTTGAATGCAGAAGGGAACTGGAAAATAGAGAGAGAGAGAAAGAGAGCGGTCATCCGAATCTCCGCTGGCACCCATCCATGCACCCCCCTGGTCCTGTTCACCCATCACTCACTCCCACTGCCCCCTGTACTCGTACCCGGGGTACAAACCCGACTTTCGGATTCGTAGCAGCTCAATGGGACCCTGTTCTCACCTTGTGGCTCAGCAGACTCCAGGATCGGACGCTGATCAGGAGCAAGAACCCTGACCCATTTCCACCCCACGCCCCTCCCCCCCCCCCCCCCCCCCAACCCTCCCCCGTTCTGGGATATGGAGGCCAGTAGTAGCTATGCCCATCCCCCACCCCATGAGCCCGGCACCAGACGCCTTGGCCCTTCTCCTGGTGTCCCTGCACTGTGTGGCCTCGCCCTGGTGTCCCTCCACCGTGGGGCCTCACCTGGTGTCCCTGCACCGTGGGGCCTGCCCTGGTGTCCCTGCACCGTGGGGTCTCACCTGGTGTCCCTACACCGTGGGGCCTCGCCCTGGTGTCCCTGCATCGTGGGGTCTCACCTGGTGTCCCTACACCGTGGGGCCTCGCCCTGGTGTCCCTGCACCGTGGGGTCTCACCTGGTGTCCCTGCACCCTGGGGCCTCGCCTGATGTCCCTGCACCCTGGGGCCTCGCCTGATGTCCCTGCACCGTGGGGCCTTGCCCTGGTTTCCCTGCACCGTGGAGCCTTGCCCTGGTTTCCCTGCTCCGTGGAGCCTTGCCCTGGTGTTCCTGCACCGTGGGGTCTCACCTGGTTTCCCTGCACCGTGGGGCCTTGCCCTGGTGTCCCTGCACCGTGGAACCTCGCCCTGGTGTTCCTGCACCGTGGAGTCTCACCTGGTTTCCCTGCACCGTGGGGCCTTGCCCTGGTGTCCCTGCATCGTGGAACCTCGCCCTGGTGTCCCTGCACCGTGGAGCCTTGCCCTGGGTTCCCTGCACCGTGGGGCCTTGCTCTGGTTTCCCTCCACCGTGGGGCCTTGCCCTGGTGTCCCTACACCGCTGGGCCTCGCCCTGGTTTCCCTGCACAGTGGGGCCTCGCCCCGGAGTCCCTGCACCGTGAGGCCTCGCCCTGGTGTCCCTGCACCGTGGGACCTCGTCCTGGAGTCCCTGCACCGTTGGGCCGCGCCCTGGTGACCCTACACCATGGGGCCCCGCCCTGGTGTCCCTGCACCGTGAGCCTCGCCCTGGTCTCCCTGCACTGTGGGGCCTTGCCCTGGTGTCCCTGCACCGTGGAGCCTTGCCCTGTTGTTCCTGCAGCGTGGAGCATTGCCCTGGTTTCCCTGCACCATGGAGCCTCGCTCTGGTGTCCCTGCACTGTGGGGCCTTGCCCTGGTGTCCCTGCACTGTGGGGCTTCGCCCTGGTGTCCCTGCACCGTGGGGCCTCACCTGGTTTCCCTGTACTGTGGAGCCTTGCCCTGTTGTTCCTGCAGCGTGGAGCATTGCCCTAGTTTCCCTGCACCATGGAGCCTTGCTCTGGTTTCCCTGCACCGTGGGGCTGAGCCCTGGTGTCCCTCCACCATGGGACCTCGCCCGGGTGTCCCTGCACCGTGGAGCCTTGCCCTGGTGTCCCTCCACCATGGGGCCTTGCCCTGGTGTCCCCCCACCGTGGGGCCTTGCCCTGGTGTCCCCCCACCGTGGGGCCTTGCCCTGGTGTCCCTCCACCGTGGGGCCTCGCCCTGGTTTCCCTGCACAGTGGGGCCTTGCCCTGGAGTCCCTGCACCGTGGAGCCTCGCTCTGGTGTCACTGCACCTTGGGGCCTCGCCCTGGTGTCCCAGCACTGTGGAGCCTCGCCCTGGTGTCCCTGCACTGTGGAGTCTCGCTCTGATGTCACTGCACCTTGGGGCCTCGCCCTGGTGTCCCAGCACTGTGGAGTCTCGCCCTGGTGTCCCTGCACTGTGGAGCCTCGCCCTGGTGTCCCTGCACTGTGGAGTCTCGCCCTGGTGTCCCTGCACTGTGGAGCCTCGCCCTGGTGTCCCTGCACTGTGGAGTCTCGCTCTGGTGTCCCTGCACTGTGGAGCCTTGCTCTGGTGTCCCTGCACTGTGGAGTCTCGCTCTGGTGTCCCTGCACTGTGGAGTCTCGCTCTGGTGTCCCTGCACTGTGGAGTCTCGCTCTGGTGTCCCTGCACTGTGGAGTCTCACCCTGGTGTCCCTGCACTGTGGTGTCTCGCCCTGGTGTCCCTGCACCGTGGGGCCTCACCCTGGTGTCCCTGCACCGTGGAGCCTCGCTCTGGTTTCCCTGCACCGTGGAGCCTTGCCGTGGTTTCCCTGCACCGTGGGGCCTCACCCTGGTGTCCCTGCACCGTGGAGCCTCGCCCTGGTTTCCCTGCACCGTGGGGCCTCACCTGGTTTCCCTGCACCGTGGGGCCTCACCTGGTGTCCCTGCACCGTGGAGCCTTGCCGTGGTTTCCCTGCACCGTGGGGCCTCGCCCTGGTGTCCCTGCACCGTGGGGCCTCACCTGGTTTCCCTGTACTGTGGAGCCTTGCCCTGTTGTTCCTGCAGCGTGGAGCGTTGCCCTAGTTTCCCTGCACCATGGAGCCTTGCTCTGGTTTCCCTGCACCGTGGGGCTGAGCCCTGGTGTCCCTCCACCATGGGACCTCGCCCTGGTGTCCCTGCACCGTGGAGCCTTGCCCTGGTGTCCCTCCACCATGGGGCCTTGCCCTGGTGTCCCCCCACCGTGGGGCCTTGCCCTGGTGTCCCCCCACCGTGGGGCCTTGCCCTGGTGTCCCAGCACTGTGGAGTCTCGCCCTGGTGTCCCTGCACTGTGGAGCCTCGCCCTGGTGTCCCTGCACTGTGGAGTCTCGCCCTGGTGTCCCTACACTGTGGAGCCTCGCCCTGGTGTCCCTGCACTGTGGAGTCTCGCTCTGGTGTCCCTGCACTGTGGAGCCTTGCTCTGGTGTCCCTGCACTGTGGAGTCTCGCTCTGGTGTCCCTGCACTGTGGAGTCTCGCTCTGGTGTCCCTGCACTGTGGAGTCTCACCCTGGTGTCCCTGCACTGTGGTGTCTCGCCCTGGTGTCCCTGCACCGTGGGGCCTCACCCTGGTGTCCCTGCACCGTGGAGCCTCGCTCTGGTTTCCCTGCACCGTGGAGCCTTGCCGTGGTTTCCCTGCACCGTGGGGCCTCACCCTGGTGTCCCTGCACCGTGGAGCCTCGCCCTGGTTTCCCTGCACCGTGGGGCCTCACCTGGTTTCCCTCACCGTGGGGCCTCACCTGGTGTCCCTGCACCGTGGAGCCTTGCCGTGGTTTCCCTGCACCGTGGGGCCTCGCCCTGGTGTCCCTGCACCGTGGGGCCTCACCTGGTTTCCCTGCACCGTGGAGCCTTGCCGTGGTTTCCCTGCACCGTGGAGCCTCACCTGGTGTCCCTGCACCGTGGAGTCTCGCCCTGGTGTCCCTGCACCGTGGGGCCTCGCCCTGGTGTCCCTGCACCGTGGAGTCTCGCCCTGGTGTCCCTGCACCGTGGGGCCTCACCCTGGTGTCCCTGCACCGTGGAGCCTCGCCGTGGTTTCCCTGCACCGTGGAGCCTCGCCCTGGTTTCCCTGCACCGTGGGGCCTCACCCTGGTGTCCCTGCACCGTGGGGCCTCACCCTGGTGTCCCTGCACCGTGGAGCCTCGCCCTGGTTTCCCTGCACTGTGGAGTCTCACCCTGGTGTCCCTGCACCGTGGAGTCTTGCCCAGGTTTCCCTGCACCGTGGGGCCTCACCTGGTGTCCCTGCACCGTGGAGCCTCACCCTGGTGTCCCTGCACCGTGGAGCCTCGCCCTGGTGTCCCTGCACCGTGGAGTCTTGCCCAGGTTTCCCTGCACCGTGGGGCCTCACCCTGGTGTCCCTGCACCGTGGAGCCTCACCCTGGTGTCCCTGCACCGTGGAGCCTCGCCCTGGTGTCCCTGCGCCGTGGAGTCTTGCCCAGGTTTCCCTGCACCGTGGGGCCTCACCCTGGTGTCCCTGCACCGTGGAGCCTCGCCCAGGTTTCCCTGCCCTGCACTATAATAATCAATGGCTGCATTGACCCAGCCTTGCCCCATGGCACCCATCACCCACGCAGCCTCTCCCGCAGGATACACTTACCTGAAAGAGTTTTGCAGGACTCTGGGGGGCGATGGGACTGAGTGTGCTCCAGAAGTGGATGGTTGGAGGGAGTGCATTCGGAGTGAGCAGCACTGGAGTCTGTCAGAGAGAAACACAAAGATCCTTAACGAACTGCCCGCTCCTGGAAAGGTGATCACAAAATGTTAAATGACTCGCGGAATACAGGCCATTCGGCCCCTCTCGAGCCTGTTACACGAGAACAGGAGGAGGCCCATTCAGCCCCTCAAGCCCGCTCCACCATTCCCCAGCTTCCCGTCTTTTCGAAAATGCCCCGATCTATTTTTCCAAAGGGGATGACCTCCCATTCCCCCGCGTTGAATTCCATCTGCCGCAGTGTTGCCCCCTCACTTTATTGATCGATGCCCCTTTTCCATTTCCTGCTCCCACCTTGACTATTTACTGTGCCCCTGAGCTTCGTCTGGTCGGCCAACTTGGGTGTATTGACAACACAGAAACAGGCCATTCGGCCCATCTGCTCCGTGTCGATCTTTCTGCTCCACATGACCCTCCTCCCACCCCCTACTTCATCTCCCCCCATCACCATATCCTTCTATTCCTCTCTCCCTCGTGTGTTTATCCAGCTTCCCCCTTAAATACATTGATACTATTCACCTCAACCACTCCCTGTGGGAGCGAGTCCCACATTCTCACCACTCTCTGGGGAAAGGAGTTTCTCCTGAATTCCCCATCGGATTTATTACTGACTGTCTTATATTGATGGCCCCCCGAGTTCTGGTCTCCCCCCACAAGTGGAAACATCTTCTCTACGTCTACCCGATCGAAACCCCCTTCATCATTTTAAAGACCTCTATCAGGTCACCCCTCAGCTGCCTCTTTTCTAGAGCAAAGAACCCCCTTTGCTGATAGTTACTTCTCGGTTCCGGGATCATCCTCGTAAATCTTTCTATGCACCTTCTCCAGAACTGTGCACATTGGCTCCAAGTGTGGTCTAACCAAGGTTTGATGCACGTTATGGGTTATGGGGAAAGAGAAATGGGGAGTGGAGTTAACTGGATAGTTCTTTCAAAGGGCTAGCACAGGTGCAATGGGCCGAATGGTCTCCTTCTGTGCTTACAAGGGGTTGGGGGTATGGGGCAGTGGGATGTCTTACGTACCAGCGAATGTGAGGTGATGACGGTAGGTGTCAGTGTGCTGGTGGCACTGATAGGGGACAGGAAGTTGGCCAATGAAGTGGGGTTCAGCTTGTCGGGGGAGGGGCTGTGTTGGGTGGCGGGAGAGCCTGGCGATCCCAACTCCAGGTCCTTGGGCTTTCTGGTCTTCGGAGGCTGCCTGCTGGCCGACGGGGGCGCCTGCTGGGTCTCTCCGGCCTGGGCCCTCTCTGAGGTCACCATGGCGACCAGGCCCTGCGCCTCGTCTTCCTCCTCCGGGCCTTTCGGGGAAGGTTCCAGCACCACCACCACCGGCGAACTCTGAACTCCGACCTCGGCCACCGCCTCCTCCTCCTCCTCCTCCTCCTGCAGCAGGCCCTGGGGGGAGGGTCCCAGCACCACCACCACCGGCGAACTCTGGACTTTGACCTCGGCCTCCTCCTTCTCCTCCACCACCAGGCCTTTCGGGGAAGGTTCCAGCACGACCACCACCTGTGAACTCTGACTGTTGACCCTGGCCTCCTCCTCCTCCTCCTCCTCCTCCTCCTCCTCTTCGTCCACCTCCCCCTCTTCCTCTGCCTCCTCCTCCCCGTCGACCCTGGCTTGATTTTGCAGGGACTGGATGGTGAAAGTGGAGTACAGGCCCGAGCGCATGTAGTCATTCCGACTGCTCTGTGACTTCCAGCCGCCTCGCGCCGCCTTCCCGAGGCAGCCTGGACCCTCGCTCGCTGGCTTGGCCGACGGGAGATCTTCCGGAACATTCCCCTGCTTCTTGGCCTCCTCCCTCGGCATCTCGGTGATGCCCGGGTCTGGATAGGACACGAACCTGTAAACAAACTTCTGTCCACTGACTTTCTTGATGATGTTCTGTGAAACAGCCGCAAAAACACAAAGTTACAATGAGAGAATTCCACAGGCAGGAAGTACAAAGCATAGAAATTATGTCAAACTTGTATCAAAGCTCAGTTAGACCACACCCGGAGCACTGTGCACAGTTCCGGTCTCCATATCCCTCAGTTAGACCACACTCGGAGCACTGTGCACAGTTCCAGTCTCCATATCCCTTAGTTAGACCACATTCGGAGCACTGTGCACAGTTCCAGTCTCCATATCCCTTAGTTAGACCACATTCGGAGCACTGTGCACAGTTCCAATCTCCATATCCCTTGGTTCGACCCACACTCGGAGCACTGTGTACAGTTCCAGTCTCCATATACCACAGTTAGACCACACTCGGAGCACTGTGCTCAGTTCCGGTCTCCATATCCCTTGGTTAGACCACACTCTGAGCACTGTGTACAGTTCCAGTCTCCATATACCACAGTTAGACCACACTTGGAGCACTGTGCTCAGTTCCGGTCTCCATATCCCTTGGTTAGACAACATGCGGAGCAGTGTGCAAAGTTCCAGTCTCCGTATCCCTCAGTTAGACCACACTCGGAGCACTGTACACAGTTCCAGTCTCCGTATCCCTCAGTTAGACCACACTCGGAGCACTGTGCACAGTTCCAGTCTCTGTATCCCTCAGTTAGACCACACTCGGAGCACTGTGCACAGTTCCAGTCTCCGTATCCCTCAGTTAGACCACACTCGGAGCACTGTGCACAGTTCCAGTCTCCGTATCCCTCGGTTAGACCACACTCGGAGCACTGTGCACAGTTCCGGTCTCCATATCCCTTGGTTAGACCACACTCGGAGCACTGTGCACAGTTCCAATCTCCATATCCCTCGGTTAGACCATACTCGCAGCACTGTGCACAGTTCCAGTCTCCATATACCACAGTTAGACCACACTCGGAGCACTGTACACAGTTCCAGTCTCCATATCCCTCGGTTAGACCATACTTGGAGCACTGTGCACAGTTCCAGTCTCCATATACCTCGGTTAGACCATACTTGGAGCACTGTGCACTGTTCCGGTCTCCATATACCTCGGTTAGACCACACTTGGAGCACTGTGCACAGTTCCAGTCTCTATATGTTAAAAGGGATATGGAGGCACTGGAAAAAGTGCAAAAAGGATTTACGAGGATGATCCCAGAACTGAGAGGTTATAACTATCAGGAAAGATTGAGCAGTCTGGGGGGCTCGTCTCTCTAGAAAAGAGAAAGCTGAGGGGTGACCTGACAGAGGTCTTTAAAATGATGAAGGGGGTTTCGATCGGGTAGACGTGGAGAAGATTTTTCCACTTGTGGGGGAGACCAGAACTAGGGGGCCATCAATATAAGACAGTCAGTAATAAATCCAATGGGGAATTCAGGAGAAACTCCTTCCCCCAGAGAGTGGTGAGAATGTGGAACTCGCTCCCACAGGGAGTGGTTGAGGTGAATAGTATCGATGTATTTAAGGGGGAAGCTGGATAAACACACGAGGGAGAAAGGAATAGAAGGATAGGGTGATAGGGGGAGATGAAGTAGGGGGTGGGAGGAGGGTCATGTGGAGCAGAAAGATCGACACGGAGCAGATGGGCCGAATGGCCTGCTCCTGTGCAGGAATATTCCAGGTATTTCAATGTACTCGTCACTGGGCTGGAATGAAGGATATTGGGAAATCTCCCAATCTAACTCATTACCTGGAGAGCAGAACAACCGTGGAACTGTTCCCCTCCATTAGCTTCCTGTTCCTCCTACACACTTACTCTATAACCTCAGCCCTTCCACTGGTGTCCCTCCACTGTGGGGCCTCAGCCCTTCCCTGGTGTCTCTCCACCAAGGGGCCTCAGCCCTTCCCCTGGTGTCTCTCCACCATGGGGCCTCAGCCCTACCCCTAGTGTCTCACCACCGTGGGGCTTTGCCCTGGTCTCTCCACCATGGGGCCTCAGCCCTTCCCCTGGTGTCTCTCCAAAGTGGGGCCTCATCCCTTCCCCGGTGTCTTTCCACCATGGGGCCTTGCCTTAATGTCTCTTCACCGTGGGGCCTCATCCCTTCCCCTGGTGTCTCTCCACCGTGGCGCCTCGCCCTGGTGTCTCTCCACCGTGGGGCCATGCTCTGGTGTCTCTCCACCATGGAGCCTTGCCCTGGTGTCTCTCCACCGTGGGGCCATGCTCTGGTGTCTCTCCACCATGGAGCCTTGCCCTGGTGTCTCACCATCGTGTGGCCTCGCCCTGGTGTCTCTCCACCATGGGGCCTTGCCCTGGTGTCTCTCCACCGTGGGGTCTCGCCCTGGTGTCTCTCCACCGTGGGGCCTCGCCCTGGTGTCTCTCCACCGTGGGGCCATGCTCTGGTGTCTCTCCACCATGGAGCCTTGCCCTGGTGTCTCACCATCGTGGGGCCTCGCCCTGGTGTCTCTCCACCGTGGGGCCTCGCCCTGGTGTCTCCCCACCGTGGGGCCTCGCCCTGGTGTCTCTCCACCGTGGGGCCTCGCCCTGGTGTCTCTCCACCGTGGGGCCTCGCTCTGGTGTCTCTCCAACGTGGGGCCTTGCTCTGGTGTCTCTCCACCATGGGGCCTTGCCCTGGTGTCTCTCCACCGTGGGTTCTTGCCCTGGTGTCTCTCCACCGTGGGTCTTTGCCCTGTGTCTCTCCACCGTGGGGCCTCGCCCTGGTGTCTCCACCGTGGGGCCTTGCTCTGCTGTCTCTCCACCATGGGGCCTTGCCCTGGTGTCTCTCCACCGTGGGGCCTTCGCCTGGTTTCTCTCCACTGTGGGACCTCGTCCCGTCCATGATTGTCAGAGTTTCCCCGAGCTTCCGATAGACCCTTACCTTATCGTAGTAATACCTCAGGGCCCTGCTCAGTTTGTCGTAGTTCATGTTGGTCTTGTTCTTGCGCAGCCCCCACAGTCGAGCAACCTTCTCGGCGTCGAGCAGTTTGAACTCGCCGGCGTTGGAGGTCCAGGTGATGAGGTGCTCACTTTGTTTCTCCTCTAGAAGCTGCAGCAGGAACTGCCAGAGGGTGACCGAGGGGTCCATCACTGACGGGGAACAGGAAGTTGCCCATTAGTGGGACGTCCACTTGTGTTAAACTCTCACCCTCACCCCCAGCCCCCACAATCCCACACCTCAAACACACCCCCTCCAACTCACCAGCCACATCCCTAACTCCCCATCCCCCCACCGCCCCCCACTACCCCCTCACTGCTCCAGTGTTCTCACACTTCCCAGGGAGGTGGCAGATTCAACAGAAACAACTCAGACACGAATGGCTCCATCTCTCTTGTCCCACTCCCTTTCTCTCTCTCTTCCCTTCCTCTCTCTGTCTCCCTATCTCTCTCTCCACTCCCTCCTCCTCCTCTCTTTCTCCTCCCTCTCTCTCTTCCCGCTTTCCTTCCTCTCTCTCTCTCCTCCCTCTCCTTCTGTCCTTGCTCTCCACCCTCACCCTCTCTCTCTCTCTCCTCTCCCTCCAACGCCCTCTCCCTCCTTCTCTCTCTCCGCTCTCTCTCTCTCCCTACCCCAGTCTCTCTCTCTCCGTCCCTCAATATTTGTCTCTCCTTTCCCTACCTTCTTCCCGCTTCCCTCTCTCTCCCCCATCTCTTTCTCTGTCCATCCCTCTCTCTCTCTTCTCCCTCTCTCCCTCCCTCTCTCTCCCCCAGTCTCTCTCCCTGTCCCTCTCTCTTTGTCTCTCCTCTCCTTTCTTTGCTCTCTCTCCCTCAGTCTCTCTCTTCCTCCCCCAGGTCCTCTCTCTCTCTCTATCCCTCCCTCCCCATCTCTCCTCTTCCTCCCTCCCTCTGTCCCTCTCCCTCCCCCATTCTCTCCCTACGTTCCTCCCTCTGTCTCTCCCCTCTGCCTTCTCTCTTGGTCCCCCTCCCTCCCCAGTCTCCCTCTCTCCGTCCCTCCCTCCCTCTCTCCTTCTCCCTCCCCCAGTCTCTCCATTTCTGTCCCTCCCTCTCAGTCTCTCCTCTCCCCCTCCCTCTCTCCCCTAATCCCTCTCTCCCTCTCCCAACCCGTCTCTTCCTCTCTGTCCCGCCCTCTCTGGCTCTCCTCTACCCCCTGCCTCTCTCTCCCCCAGTCTCTCCCTCTCTCTCTGGCTCTCCTCTCCCCCCTGCCTCTCTCTCCCCCAGTCTCTCCATCTCTCTCTGTCTCTCCTCTCCCCCCTCCCTCTCTCTCCCCTCCCTCTCTCCCTCTCCCAACCCCAGTCTCTTCCTCTCTGTTCCTCCCTCTCTATCTCTCCTCTCCCCCCTCTCTCTCTCCCTCTCCTCCCACAATCTCTCCCACTCCATCCCTCCCTCTCTGTCTCCCCTCTCCCTCTGCCCCCCTCCTCCTCCCATTCTCTGGTTATTACGGTACCTCTCTGCACCTACTGTGCTCTGAAGGTTTGTAAGATGATAATTTTCTCCTCACACTCAGTCACATGCTCCAGTTCTATCGCAGCTCCTACTGAAACTGGCCGACGTGATAATTGGGTGTTTAGAAATGAATCATTTCAATAACAATCGTCCTGCAGACGGAGACACCCGCCTCCACCCTCGCCCTTGCCTGCTCTCCTCACCTCACCCACTGCTCAGTGGGTGTCATTCTAAACCGGAAATCAGAGGCCCTGGGTTAGATCTCTGCGCTCCTCCAATTCCGGCCTCTTGATCATCCCCCGATTCCCATCGCTCCACCATTGGCGGCCGTGCCTTCAGCTGCCTGGGGCCCTAAGCTCTGGAATTCCCTCCCTAAACCTCTCCGCCTCTCTCTCTCCTCCTTTAAGACGCTGCTTAAAAACTGACCTCTTTGACCGAGCTTTCGGTCGCCCGTCCCTGATATCTCCTGATGTGGCTCAGGGTCAAATTCACACTACTGTTAGAGGGTCAGTACTGAGGGAGTGCCGCACTGTCGGAGGGTCAGTACTGAGGGAGCACCGCACTGTCGGAGGGTCAGTACTGAGGGAGCACCGCACTGTCGGAAGGGTCTGTACTGAGTGAGTGCTGCACTGTCGGAGGGTCAGTACTGAGGGAGTGCCGCACTGTTAGAGGGTCAGTACTGAGGGAGCGCCGCACTGTCGGAGGGTCAGTACTGAGGGAGCACCGCACTGTCGGAGGGTCAGTACTGAGGGAGCACCGCACTGTCGGAAGGGTCTGTACTGAGTGAGTGCTGCGCTGTCGGAGGGTCAGTACTGAGGGAGCACCGCACTGTCGGAGGGTCTGTACTGAGGGAGCACCGCACTGTCGGAGGGTCAGTACTGAGGGAGCACCGCACTGTCGGAGGGTCTGTACTGAGGGAGCACCGCACTGTCGGAGGGTCTGTACTGAAGGAGCGCCGCACTGTCGGAGGGTCAGTACTGAGGGAGCGCCGCACTGTCGGAGGGTCTGTACTGAGGGAGCGCCGTACTGTCGGAGGGTCAGTACTGAGGGAGCACCGCACTGTCGGAGGGTCTGTACTGAGGGAGCACCGCACTGTCGGAGGGTCAGTACTGAGGGAGCACCGCACTGTCGGAGGGTCTGTACTGAGGGAGCACCGCACTGTCGGAGGATCAGTACTGAGGGAGCGCCGCACTGTCGGAGGGTCAGTACTGAGGGAGCACCGCACTGTCGGGGGGTCAGTACTGAGGGAGCACCGCACTGTCGGAGGGTCTGTACTGAGTGAGTGCTGCACTGTTGGAGGGTCAGTACTGAGGGAGCATCGCACTGTCAGAGGGTTAGTACTGAGGGAGCGCCGCACTGTCGGAGGGTCAGTACTGAGGGAGCGCCGCACTGTCGGAGGGTCAGTACTGAGGGAGCGCCGCACTGTCGGAGGGTCAGTACTGAGGGAGCACCGCACTGTCGGAGGGTCAGTACTGAGGGAGCACCGCACTGTCGGAGGGTCTGTACTGAGGGAGCACCGCACTGTCGGAGGGTCTGTACTGAGGGAGCACCGCACTGTCGGAGGGTCTGTACTGAGGGAGCACTGCACTGTCGGAGGGTCAGTACTGAGGGAGCACCGCACTGTCGGAGGGTCTGTACTGAGGGAGCACCGCACTGTCGGAGGGTCTGTACTGAGGGAGCACCGCACTGTCGGAGGGTCTGTACTGAGGGAGCACCGCACTGTCGGAGGGTCAGTACTGAGGGAGCACCGCACTGTCGGAGGGTCTGTACTGAGGGAGCACCGCACTGTCGGAGGGTCAGTACTGAGGGAGCGCCGCACTGTCAGAGGGTCAGTACTGAGGGAGCACCGCACTGTCGGAGGGTCAGTACTGAGGGAGCACCGCACTGTCGGAGGGTCTGTACTGAGTGAGTGCTGCACTGTTGGAGGGTTAGTACTGAGGGAGCGCCGCACTGTCGGAGGGTCAGTACTGAGGGAGCGCCGCACTGTCGGAGGGTTAGTACAGAGGGAGCGCCGCACTGTCGGAGGGTCAGTACTGAGGGAGCGCCGCACTGTTGGAGGGTCAGTACTGAGACAGCGCCGCACTGTCGGAGGGTCTGTACTGAGTGAGCGCCGCACTGTCGGAGGGTCAGTACTGAGGGAGAGCCGCACTGTCGGAAGGTCAGTACTGAGGAAGCGCCGCACTGTCAGAGGGTCAGTACTGAGAGAGCGCCGCACTGTCGGTGGGTCAGTACTGAGGGAGCGCCGCACTGTCGGAGGGTCAGTACTGAGAGAGCGCCGCAGTGTCGGTGGGTCAGTACTGAGGGAGCGCCGCACTGTCGGAGGGTCAGTACTGAGGGAGCGCCGCACTGTCGGAGGGTCAGTACTGAGGGAGCGCTGCACTGTCGGAGGGTCAGTACTGAGGGAGCGCCACACTGTCGGAGGGTCTGTACTGAGTGTGCGCCGCACTGTCAGAGGGTCAGTACTGAGGGAGCGCTGCACTGTCAGAGGGTCAGTACTGAGGGAGCGCCGCACTGTCGGAGGGTCAGTACTGAGGGAGCGCCGCACTGTCGGAGGGTCAGTACTGAGGGAGCGCCGCACTGTCGGAGGGTCAGTACTGAGGGAGCGCCCCACTGTCGGAGGGTCAGTACTGAGGGAGCGCCCCACTGTCGGAGGGTCAGTGATGAGGGAGCGCCGCACTGTCGGAGGGTCAGTACTGAGAGAGCGCCGCACTGTCGGAGGGTCAGTACTGAGGGAGCGCCGCACTGTCGGAGGGTCAGTACTGAGGGAGCTCCGCACTGTCGGAGGGTCAGTACTGAGGGAGCGTTGCACTGTTGGAGGGTCAGTACTGATGGAGCGCTGCACTGTCGGAGGGTCAGTACTGATGGAGCGCTGCACTGTCGGAGGGTCAGTACTGAGGGAGCGCCGCACTGTTGGAGGGTTAGTACTGAGGGAGTGTTTCAGGTTGCCCTCTCAGGTGGATGTCAAAGATCCCACGGTCACTATTGGAAGAAAAGCAGGGGGTGTGGGAGGAGGGGGCGGGGGGAGGACCTCTCCCAGTGTCCTGGGGCCCATATTTATCCCTCAAGCAAACATCAGGAAAACAGATGATATGGGCCATTCCTCTTCCACCCGCACCCCCACTCCCAGTGCTCAACTCCATTGCCTCCGCAGCGGAGTGTGTGATTTTGGAGGGGGTTTAAAATACCGCATCTCCCCAACCCTACCGGACACATACACACACAGACACACACACACAGACACACACATACAGACACACACACACACACAGACACAGACACACATACACACACACACATACAGACACACACACAGACACATACACACACAGACACACACATACACACACACAGACACACACACACAGACACATACACACACAGACACACACACACACAGACACAGACACACATACACACATACAGACACACACACATACAGACACACACACAGACACACACATACAGACACAGACACAGACACACAGACACACACACATACAGACACACACATACAGACACACATACACAGATGTACACTTACCGGACACAGCCGGGTCCATGCGGGTCAGTTGCCTCTTGGCCACTGCAAGTGACCAGACATCTCCATGAATGTGTGAATGGGAAATAACTCGTGTCAATTTCACAGCATCGGGTCGGGCCTCGTTCAGGAAGAAAAGGGGAGAAAGTGGGTGGGTTGGGAGGGAGGGAGGGCGGGCGGGGGTTAAACTGATAAATAATGGGGCAGGGTGAAGGAATGAGGGAGGGCAGGGGGATGAAACATGCACCCGGACAGGTGGAGAGCGGCAGTTTCAGCACTGTGGACAGCTCCAGGTATTTAAAGGGACACTCACTCTCTCTCTCTCGACATGTCGCAAATTTCAATTGGATACATTTCCCACTCCTGACGTGCTCCAAGCGTCAGTACCTCACACTGTATCCTAACCTGGTCTCTGTCTCTGTTCCCCCGACACCCCCCCCCACCCCCAAAAAAAACCCCTCCCCTTTTCCCTCTCAGGGCGGGGAGAGATCTAATATATGGCTGATTTTTTTTCCAATATTGCTAGCTTTTCTGGGTCTGTTTTTGAAGGCAGGACCTCCCCTTCTCTCTCTCTTTCTCCCTTTCCAAATACACACACACACGCACACGCAGGCTAAGACTATTCGAGGGAGGCAGAGGCTGAGGAGGAGGAGGGTGAGACTGAGGCAGGTGAGGGGGCGTGCGGGCCTGGATTCTGGGGGTGGGGTGGGGGGCTCGAACCCCACGGCCTCCTGACACAGAGGTGTGATCAGGACACACCGGGAACCCTACCGAGGTACACCCTGCCTGAGCCCCGGGGGTGCCGGGGACAACTGGTGGACCGCTGGGTGTTGAGAGATGTGCCCAGTCTGGGCAGGGAGGAGGATGAGGTTGGGGGGGGGGGGGGGGGGGGGGCGGGATTGCACCAGGGGAATTGGTTTAAAAAGGGAGCACAGAGGAGCAGATCAGGCTGCTTAAGTGTGAGTGTGGGGGCAGCTCCTTATGCAATCAGGATGGTGTGGTTGCAGAATTAAACACAAAGGCATCAGACACCTGACAAGAAGGTTCACAGGTTTGTTGGCAGCATCCATGAATCCCCATGGCAACGGTACAGCACAAAAGGCGAGCGACTAGTCAAGGACCCATTACCATGGCAATGCCCCACTCTCTCGGTCCCGAAGCCGGAGGATGATTGACCTCCCCCTACCATCCCTGATCCCCACCCGTGCAGCTTCCACCAACACCCACTTGACTGTTCCTGCCCACTCTCCCATTAGCTTGACCACAATGGTCACTGAACTCCAACAGATCAGCAAGATCCCATTCTCAGCACGCCGCGGGTGAGCTGATTTCCAGTCAGGATGCAGTTGAGGAGAAGGGCGGTGTTGGGCTTCAATTGGCCTCAGTGCCCTGGGTTCGGGGCGAGCGACGGGCGGAAGGGGTAAGGAGTCAAGGTTCCCGCTCCTGAAGACGGGGAGGTGGGGGGGGGGGGGGGGAGATGCCTCCCATGGTCGAATATCCAGCCAGCCAACAGCCAGCATTTATTGCCCATCCCTAATTGCCCCTTGAGAAGGTGGTGGTGAGCTGCCTTCTTGAACCGCTGCAGTCCTTGTTGGGTAGGTACACCCACAGTGCTGTTAGGAAGGGAGTTCCAGGATTTTGACCCAGCGACAGTGAAGGAACGGCCGATATAGTTCCAAGTCAGGATGGTGTGTGACTTGGGGGGTAATTTGCAGGTGGTGGTGTTCCCATGTGTCTGCTGCCCTTGTCCTTCTAGGTGGCAGAGGTTGTAGGTCAGGACTGAGGGAGCGCCACACTGTCGGAGGGTCAGTACTGAGGGAGCGCCGCACTGTCGGAGGGTCAGTACTGAGGGAGCGCCGCACTGTCGGAGGGTCAGTACTGAGGGAGTGCCGCACTGTCAGAGGGTCAGTACTGAGAGAGCGCCGCACTGTCGGAGGGTCAGTACTGAGGGAGCTCCGCACTGTCGGAGGGTCAGTACTGAGGGAGCGCCGCACTGTCGGAGGGTCAGTACTGAGGGAGCGCCGCACTGTCGGAGGGTCAGTACTGAGGGAGTGCCGCACTGTCGGAGGGTCAGTACTGAGGGAGCGCTGCACTGTCGGAGGGTCAGTACTGAGGGAGCGCCGCACTGTCGGAGGGTCAGTACTGAGGGAGTGCCGCACTGTCAGAGGGTCAGTACTGAGGGAGCGCCGCACTGTCGGAGGGTCAGTACTGAGGGAGTGCTGCACTGTCAGAGGGTCAGTACTGAGGGAGTGCTGCACTGTCGCGGGGGGCAGGTGAAACAGGGCGTTCCCCGCCCCCCCACCCCAGGTGTCCTGTGTCCAACATTTATACCTCAACCAATATCACTAAAAACAGACGATCTGGGGCATTATTGCATTGCTGTTTGTGGGATCTTGCTGTGCGCAAGTTGGCCTTCATTGGCCGTGAGGCGCTTTGGGACATCCTGAGGAGGTGGATGGTGCTGGAGAGATGGGAGCCCTTTCAATTCACGCTCGGGGGGTGAGGTCCTGTGTAGAATCAGTACTCTATGAGTTGGAGGCAGCAGCAGTGAGGGAGGCTGGGGTAGCTAGTTGGGGTGGGGGGGGGGTGGTGGGGGTGTGTGTGACAGGAGGGAGCTGGCTGCCTTCTGATGTGAGGGGCTGAGTGGGCAGCGACTGACGGCGGAGCTGAATCGAAGAGAAAGGTCAGGCTAGTATATTAGTCAACTGACGTTAGCCCAATTCCTCACTAACGTCACGCCACACAATGTTGAACATCACTGGACTGCACCACTCACAAGTAACCACAGCAACACACAAGGCAAGGGCCTTTTTATGTTCTGGCAAACCGAGCCATTTCAGGAGATGAAAGCGTCTATTAATAAACATCATGCTCCTCTAGACTTTTTATTCAAGGATGACAGACTCACACATTGGCTTATCCTCAGTAACTTATAACTGGTAACTCGGTCCCAGTTACAGGCACAGTGGAGTCCCCATCAAACACTCCCAGGACAGGTACAGCATGGGGTTAGAAAAAAAAATTGGGGTTAGATACAGAGTAAAGCTCCCTCTACACTGTCCCCATCAAACACTCCCAGGACAGGTACAGCACTGGGATTGGCTGGTCAATTTGGAGCACTTTCTGCCATAAAAAAAAAAAAAAAATGGGGTTAGAAAAAAAAAATGGGGTTAGATACAGAGTAAAGCTCCCTCTACACTGTCCCCATCAAACACTCCCAGGACAGGTACAGCATGGGGTTAGAAAATCCCTCCACACTAGATTAAAAAAAAGAAAAAAAAAATGGGGTTAGAAAAAAAAAAAATGGGGTTAGATACAGAGTAAAGCTCCCTCTACACTGTCCCCATCAAACACTCCCAGGACAGGTACAGCACTGGGATTGGCTCCTCTGTGATTGGGAATACTGAGTGCCTCAACGAGGTGCAGCTCACAGTGCTAAAAAAAGAATTTAAAAAAAAAAAATGGGGTTAGAGACAGAGTACAGCTCCCTCGACACTGTCCCCATCAAAAAAAAAAACCGGGTTAGATACAGAGTAAAAAAAAAACGGGGGTGAGATACAGAGTAAAGCTCCCTCTACACTGTCCCCATCAAACACTCCCAGGACAGGTACAGTACGGGGGTGAGATACAGAGTAAAGCTCCCTCTACACTGTCCCCATCAAACACTCCCAGGACAGGTACAGCACTGGGATTGGCTGTTCTCTGATTTGGGAGCCTGAGTGTTGAGAGCCTCAACGAGGTGCAGCTGAGAGTGCTGGTGGCAGTTGGAGGTTGCAGAGGTGAAGAGAGGAGCTGCACTGAGCAAGGGAGAGCAGCTACCAACAAGCAGAGGAAAACTCCAACAACAGTCTCCATTAAAGAGAAGAAAGGGACATTTTTTTGGAAACAAGGCTTTGTCTGGAGGTGGGTGCTGAACACCAGTAATTTACTTTGGACTGTTGGGGGAGGAACAAGTGGCCGGAACAACAAGGGGTGGGGCTGCCAATTCAACAGGAATCTGTGCTGCTGCAAAAGCACACAGGGAAGCTCCCTCCCCACCCCAATTGCCAAGCCTGGGTCAGCTGAAGCTGCCCAGCTAAACAGACGGAAGGGGATAGATAGTGCCTGGGCAGCTTCAGCTGACCCAGGTGAAGACGACTCCCCCAACCAGAAGACCGGAAGACCAACTTCAAAGACTGTTTGTTTTAAGTGTACTGTGAGCACCACCTCCAGAAAGCAAGTCATCCCTTCCAGCCTGCCTTTGCCTCTCCTCTCTTACCTCAGCCTCTCCACTAACCTGTTGTTTGTTTGTTTGTCTTTTCAAATTTTTCTGTGAGTCGCTGTTATTTAGTGTGCAAGTCCACAATTTGGGGTGGGTTTAGCTCTTAGACCCATGGCAAGCCCTTCATCACCGGTGGCGGGGCCCTCTACTACCTACGCAGCTGCAGCTTCTGTGGCTGCCCACGTGGCCCCGTCACCCTTTAAATTATTGACATGCAGCCATGGGGTGAAGAGCTATCCCCACCCCAACATGTCTATTGAGGCCTGCGTTAAGGCAATGGCCGTGGTTGTCGGCCCCTCGGCCATTGTTGCGGCCTCAAAGATGTATGGGAAGGCTGCGTTCTTTTTGAAGACCGAGCGGGCGGTGTCCCTGGCCCTGAGTAAAGGGCTCACTGTGGGGGGGACCTTCCTGCCAGTGGACCCTCTGGGGGCCACTGCGCATCGGATAATGTTGTCCAACGTCCCACCCTTCATTCCCAGTGAGCTCCTCCTCCCCCACCTGCACCATCTGGGGGAGGTGAGGTCGGGGATCACCCCAGTCCGGCTGGGTCTTCGGGAGCACAGCCTCCAACATGTCTACTCCTTCCGCCGCCAGTTATTTATGCAGCTGGCGCGGGAGGAGGACACGGAGGGCCAATTTTATGTGCAGTTCCAGGGGACGGCCTACCGCGTCTTCTGGACCTCGGATGGGGCGCGGTGCCACGTCTGCAAGGGGGTGGGGCATGTTCGGAAGAACTGCCCCAACCTCCCGGCCGCCAGCTCCACCTCGGCGGCCCAGAGTGGTTCCACAGCACCTCCTCCCACTCCCCCCGCAGATCCAACAGACACCGCTCAGTCGGTTCCGGAGGCTGTGGTTTTCACAGCCTCTGGCGGGGAGGGGAGCGTCCGTCCGAGCGGAAGGAAGACGCGGGGAAAAAAGAAACATCGTGAGGCGCGTCCCCTGGACACTTGGACTCAACCCGAGCCTGAGCTCAGCCCAAAGCCCATTCCCATGGAATCCACCTGTCCCAGGGCTGGGCTCAGGCCCAGGGTGACTAAAAAGGGAAAAAAGGGTGCGGAGGCGGAGGCCTCTGATGACATGGAGGTCTCTGAGTCTCCGCGCCCAAGTGCGAAAAAGAGGAGAAGGCACCCCTCCACAGAAATAACACAGGGCCCTGAGGTGCAGGGCCCATCTGTTGGAGGGGAGCTGCCTCCTGTTTCTGGTCCTCAGGTTCCCCCTACCGCCACCACCAAGGCTGCAAAGTCCGGGCAGGAGCACTCTATTCCTCAGGATGGAGGGGAGGGGATGGCCCCGGTACTTGAGGCCCCTCCTGAAGGAGTAAGTGGGGCCCTGCTTGTGGTGGGGGAGCCTGGGGAAACCGCCCATTCCGCCACTGCTACTGGGTCGGGTGCCCTGAATGAAGGGGAGGGCGAGGCCCCAGAGGGTCGGGCCTCCCAGCTGGAGTCCACCACCAACCAGGAGACACCCGACCCAGTTATAACTGAGAATGCTGCCCCATCTGCTGGGCCTGTGGGTGCTGGCGGAGCGGGAGATGGCCTCCTCTCGCCGCCTCCAGTCTCGGCTCCGGCTGGTTTCCCGGAGTCCGGAACTTCTGTCTCCCCTGGACCACTCATTGGCCTGGGGATGGAGGTGGAGGGGGGTCCTGAACCGCTGGTGCCTACAGGCTCCAGTTTCACAATAGAACCCAGAGAGGACTCCTCCGCCATCGATCCTGGGGGTGGGATCGTGACGGAGGCGGGACCAGCTGGCGCGGCCGGGACATCCGCCCCACAGTGTGTGGTGGATGTGTCGGCCGCTGGCGGTGACGACCCGGAGGAGGATGGGAATACGGTGCGGGGCACGGAGGATGATCTTGATTCCATCGCCAGTGAGGTGGTGGAGTCCCTCGTGCCTCCCACCGAATCTCCTCTCATCCCCACGGCGGAACTCCGGGATTTCCTCGCGGCTTGCAGAGGTTGCCGCAATAAAGTTCAGCTGGCCCTCGACCGTTGGTCGAATCTGGCGCTGATCATCCAGTCCGTCCGTGCCGCCCTTAAGATAGCGGGCAAGCGCGCGGACGTGAAACTGGTTGAGAGGCGCCGTTTTAATATGTTCCTCAATGGGTTGCTGGGGGAGTGGAAGGCCAGGTGCACTTCCACTCCCTCCTCACAGTGAGGTGTTGGTGACGGGTTTTAAGTACCTTTGACATGAAGATAACCATAGCCAGCCTCAACATCAACGGCAGCAGAGGGGCTCACCGCAGATTTCATAATCTCTCAGTCCTTAGGGAAGGGAGATACGTGGTGAGCTTTCTGCAGGAAACCCACACCGTTCCGGGAGACGAAGCCACCTGGCTCCTGGAGTGGCAGGGTGGGGTCTACATGAGTCACCTCACCCCTATTTCTAGTGGGGTGGCTATCTTGTTGGCCCCGACTTTTCAGCCGGAGATCTTGGGGGTCAAGGAGCTAGTGCCGGGCCGCTTGCTCCACCTCGCCGTTCGCCTGGGTAGCGTGCCGCTCCACTTTGTGAACGTGTACGCGCCCAGGCCCGGCGCTTTGCAAGCGCGCTTCTTTGAAGAAGTGTCCGCTCTCTTGAGCTCCATCGATAGCGGCGAGTGCATCATCCTCGGGGGGGATTTTAACTGCACCCTCGAGGTGGGGGATCGCTCCGGTCCCCAGCGCGGCCAAGCGTCGGTGGAGAAGTTGAGGGGACTGATCAGCTCCCTTAACTTGGTGGACGTCTGGCGGAATCTCCATCCCGACTCCAGCGCCTTCACGTGGAGGTCTGGAGGAGGGGGGTCGCGAATCGACCGCCTCTACATTTCACAGGCGTACGTCTCCCGCGTTTCGGCGGCCTCCATGCGGCTGGTGCCGTGCTCGGACCACCGCCTGGTGTGGGCGGAGTTCACTCCGCTCCGCACGCGGGCGGGGTCTGCGTACTGGCACTTTAACAACCGGCTGCTGGAGGACGTGCGATTTCGGGACTCGTTCTGTCGATTCTGGGCCGACTGGAGAAGGAAGCAGGGGGGCTTCCCCTCCTTGAGGCTATGGTGGGATGTGGGCAAGACTCACATCTGCGTCTTCTGTCAGGAGTATGCGAAGGGGTCGACCAAGAGGCGGGAAACCGAGATCGGGCGCCTTGAGAGGGAGGTGCTCGACTTGGAGTCCCGCCTCGGTCATGCCGTCGCGGACCCGGCCCTGTGGCAGGCGTACAAAGAGAAGGGCGCGCTGAGGGACCTGCAGCTCATAGGGTCCCGAGGCGCGTACGTGAGGTCGCGGATCCAGATCCTCGAAGATTTAGACCGCGCCTCACCCTTCTTCTACTCGCTGGAAAAATGGCGGGGGGTCCGTAAGCAGCTCGTTGAGCTGCTGGCCGACGACGGATCCTCCATCACGGATCCGGAGGGAATGGGCCTCCTGGTCCGTACTTATTACAGTGCGTTGTTCTCTCCAGATCCGTCCAGCGAGGGCGCGCGCAGAGTTTTGTGGGAGGACCTGCTGCAGGTCAGCCCGGAGGGCGCTGAAGGATTGGAGGCTCCGCTCACGTTGGCGGAGCTGACTGGCGCCCTCCACCAGCTCTCAAGGGGCAAATCCCCAGGGCTGGATGGGTTGACCGTGGAGTTCCTCAGGGCGTTCTGGGACGTCCTGGGGGACGATTATGCGCGGGTCCTGGGGGAAAGCCTGGCGACCGGGGAGATGCCCCTTTCGTGGCGCAGGGCGGTCATCGTCCTGCTGCCGAAGAAGGGTGATCTCCGCCTGCTTAAAAACTGGGGTCCGGTCTCCCTCCTCAGCACGGATTATAAGATCTTTGCCCGGGCTATGTCTACCCGCCTGGGCTCCGTGCTGGCCCACATGATCCACCCCGACCAGTCCTACATGGTCCCGGGCCGGTCCATCCAAGACAACATCCACCTGGTCCGGGACCTGATCCATCTTTCCCAGAGGACTGGTCAGTCGGTCGCCTTTCTCTCCCTCGATCAGGAGAAGGCGTTCGACAGGGTGGATCACGAATACCTTTTCGGGACTCCGTGCGCGCTTTCAGACTCGGGCCGTATTTTGTGGCCCGGGTCCGACTTTTATACGCCGCCGCAGAGTGTCTAGTCAAAGTTAACGGGTCCTTGACGGCGCCCCTTCGCTTTGGGAGAGGAGTGCGTCAGGGGTGCCCCATGTCCGGCCAATTGTATACCATCTGCGTTGAGCCCTTCCTGTGCCTGCTTCGCAGGAGGCTGACGGGATTGGCTCTGCGTGAGCCGGCCATGCGGGTCGTCCTCTCGGCTTACGCCGACGACGTGCTCCTCGCAATCACAGATCCCGTTGACTTGCGGAGGATGCGCGACTGCCAGCAGACCTTTTCTGCCGCGTCCTCCGCGAGGATCAATTGGGAGAAATGTTCCGGACTCCTGGTGGGTCAGTGGCGGGTGGACGCCCTGACGGAGGAGTTAGGAACATAGGAAGAGGAGTAGGCCATTCAGCCCTTCGAGCCTGTCCCGCCATTCAATGAGATCATGGCTGATCCGCGGCCTAACTCCAGATACCTGCCTTTGGCCCATATCCCTTAATATCTTTGCTTAACAAAAATCTATTTATCTCAGATTTAAAATTAACAACTGTTCTCGCTTCAACTACTGTTTGTGGGAGAGAGTTCCAAACCTCTACCACCCTTTGCATGAAGAAATGCTTCCGAACATCTCTCCTGAATGGTCTGGTCCTAATTTTTAGACTATGCCCCCTAGTTTTAGAATCTCCAACCAGTGGAAGAAGTTTATCTTTATCTAGCCTGTCTTTTCCTGTTAATATCTTGAAGACTTCGATCAGATCACCCCTTAACCTTCTAAATTCTAGCGAAAACAGGCCTAATTTGTGTAATCTCTCCTCGTAACTTAACCCCTGTAGTCCAGGTATCATTCTTGTAAACCTACGTTGCACTCCCTCCAAGGCCAATATATCCTTCCTAAGGTCTGGTGCCCAGAACTGCTCACAGTACTCCAAGTGGGATCTAACCAGGGTTTTGTCCAGCTGCAGCATAACCTCTGTGTCTTTATACTCCAATCCTCTAGATATAAAGGCTAGCATTCCATTAGCCTTTTTTGATTATTTTCTGCACTTGCTCGTGGCATTTTAAAGATCTGTGCAACTGAACTCCCAAATCTCTTTGGACATCCACTGTACTTAACCTCTTCCCATTTAGAAAGTACCCTGCTCTTTCCTTTTTTGGTCCAAAATGGATAATCTCACACTTGCCCGCATTGAAATCCATCTGCCGCAGTTTTGCCCACTCACCTAGTCTGTCAATATCTCTCTGCAATTTTTTGCTATCATCTAGACTGTCTACAATGCCGCCTAACTTTGTATCATCAGCAAATTTGGATAAATTACTTACTATGCCATCATCCAAGTCATTAATGAATAATTGAGGCCCTAACACAGATCCCTGAGGGACACCACTAGTCACATCCTGCCAATCGGAGTACTTACCCATTATCCCCACTCTCTGTCACCTACCACTCAACCAACTTTCTAACCATGTCAATAATTTGCCCTCAACTCCATGGGCTTCTACCTTAGTTAACAGTCTCTTATGTGGGACTTTCTCAAAGGCCTTCTGGAAGTCCATATAAATAACGTCCATAGACACTCCCCTGTCCACTACCTTAGCCAATTATTCAAAAAATTCAATGAGATTTGTCAGGCATGACCTTCCCGTCATGAATCCATGCTGGCTGCCCCTAATTTTATTTCATTTGATTTTAATTTATTATTTAAATTTCCGACTGGTCTTTAGTTTTTAATCTGTAAAATATTTCTCCTATTCATCTTTAATCAAAAATCAACTTAGAATAGGTCATTCAAATTAGCAGTCACTTACCAATGAACTTATGGTTTTCCTGTGATGTCACACTGCTTTTTTCATTCTGTTTTTACTCCCTTAAATTACCCAAAAATTAGTTTATTTACACGAGGAGCACCACGCACCTCCTCTATCTGGGAGTCCACCTTAGCCCCGCTGAGGAAGCCTGGCCGGCAAACTGGCAGGAGTTGGAGGCGAAAGTCACCGCTCGGCTGGGGCGCTGGACAGGACTGCTCCGAGTGCTTTCCTACAGGGGCCGAGCGCTGGTCATAAACCAACTGGTGGCCTCCATGCTGTGGTACCGGTTGGTCACTTTGGCCCCGCCCCCTGCATTCGACACCAAGAAACTCGTCGATTTCTTCTGGGGCAGGAGGAAACACTGGGTCTCTGCCGCGGTCCTGAGTCTCCCGATCGAGGAGGGCGGCCAGTCGCTGTTATGCGTCCGCACCCAGGCTGCGATCGTTAGCCGTGCCTCTCTGAGGGAGTTGCCTGTCTTTTACTGGGATCTATTCAGAGTCTGGAACATAATCGCCTCCAGTCAGGGTGCTCCTCCACCAGCAGAGCAGAGCTGACCCCCGCTCGGCCAGATCTGCTCATTGGACCCAGGCCCTGAAACTCTCCTGGCGAGCCGGTCCTGCACAACCTGTGCTGCCTCTCGGAAATGCCCTCCGTACCATTCCACATGGCGCGGAGGGCTTTCCTGTACACTCTCCACTTCCTCGCCCTCGTCAGCCGGCCGGACACGCCCTGGCGGTCCGTGTTGCCATCTGGCGGCGAGGGAAAACCCTGATGGAGGTCTCTCTACGCGGGAGTCCTCCCCCTTTACATCGGGGACCTGGGATGGAGGGTGTTGCACAGGGCAGTCCCGTGCAATAGACTTTTAAGCAGGTTCACGGACTCCCAGGCCGCCTGTACTTTCTGCGGCCTGGATGAGTCCGTGTTCCATGTTTATACGGAGTGTGCGAGGTTGCAGTCCCTTTTTGAGTATTTGAAGGGGCTGCTCCTCATGTTCTGGCTGCACTTCCATCCAACGCTCCTGATCTTTGGGCACCTGGTGCGGAGGGGCTTGGGCCGGTAGGAGGATCTCCTCGTCGGTCTGCTCCTGGGCCTGGCCAAGGTGGCAATTCACAGGTCCAGGTTGCGGGCCGTCGGGGGGTCCGTCCTCCCTGATTGCCTGCCCCTCTTCCGCGGTTACGTTCGCGCCCAGGTGTCCCTGGAGGAGGAGCATGCGGTGTCCGCCGGTACGCTTGAGGCCTTCCGCGACCGGTGGGCACCGCAGGGACTGGAGTGCATCGTCGACGCCGAGAATGGCATTTTAATTTGAGTTTTTTGTTTATTTATTCGATTTTAATAAAAGTTATTTAAAAAAAATATGTATATAAAGGGGGCCTGAGGAATAAAGGTCCCCTCGACATAAAATATATAAAAGGGGCCTGGGGTATAAAGGCCTCCTTATAAAAGGCAGCTCTGTACATTCCCATTGAGGAGCGGAGCAGATAGCTGGGTGTCAGGGGCTGTTCAAGGGTCTGTCTGCAGTGCTGCTCTGTGCAAACACACACCCGGGTTTCTCCTGCACCAGTGACACTTCCCTCACAGTGCTGTTCACAAAGAATTTACAGCACAAAAAACAGGCCATTCGGCCCATCCGCTCCGTGCTGGTGTTTCAGCTCCACACGAGGATATCACCAAATCCTTCTATTCCTTTCTCCCTCGTGTGTTTATCCAGCTTCCCCCTTAAATACATCGACACTATTCACCTCAACCACTCCCTGTGGGAGCGAGTCCCACATTCTCACCACTCTCTGGGGAAAGGAGTTTCTGCTGAATTCCCCATTGGATTTATTACTGACTGTCTTATATTGATGGCTCCCTAGTTCTGGTCTCCCCCCACAAGTGGAAACATCTTCTCTACGTCTACCCGATCGAAACCCCCTTCATCATTTTAAAGACCTCTATCAGGTCACCCCTCAGCTTTCTCTTTTCTAGAGAGACGAGCCCCCAGCCTGTTCTTTCCTGATAGTTATTACCTGTTAGTTCTGGTCCCAGCACTATGTGACACGGTGAGAGATTTCACTCCTGAAGCTGAGATGAGAAACTGACAGAGTATGGCTCAGTTTCAAAGGTGATGACTTCAAAGACAGCCGGAGAGCTGCTGAAAACCACAGGCTCTTTATTTTTCAATCAGCCAGACAGTCTCGGCTGTCGGTGTGGGACACGCACTTCAAACGAAATAAATTCCAGCCGGTCCACCCTCTCTGCCACTTATTTGGGGAATCTGCGATTTTAAGCCGTAAATCTCCCCAGCCATTCCAATTTGACCTGCACCACCTCAATGACAGGGCATCTCCAAACCAAACAGGCCCTCACATTTTTGCTGCACTGTAGCAGCTGCACTTGCCCCACACCTGGGAGTCATTCTGCCCTCCGACAGTGCGGCGCTCCCCCAGTACGGACCCTCTGACAGTGCAGCACTCCCTCAGTACTGACCCTCTGACAGTGCGGCACTCCCTCAGTACTGACCCTCCGACAGTGCGGCGCTCCCTCAGTACTGACCCTCCGACAGTGCGGCGCTCCCTCAGTACTGACCCTCCGACAGTGCAGCACTCCCTCAGCACTGACCCTCCAACAGTGCTGCGCTCCCCCAGTACTGACCCTCCGACAGTGCGGCGCTCCCTCAGTACGGACCCTCTGACAGTGCGGTGCTCCCTCAGTACTGACCCTCCGACAGTGCAGCAATCCCCCAGTACTGACCCTCCGACAGTGCGGTGCTCCCTCAGTACTGACCCTCCGACAGTGCGGCACTCCCTCAGTACTGACCCTCCAACAGTGCGGCGCTCCCTCAGTACTGACCCTCCGACAGTGCGGCGCTTCCTCAGTACGGACCCTCTGACAGTGCGGTGCTCCTTCGGTACTGACCCTCCGACAGTGCGGTGCTCCCTCGGTACTGACCCTCCGACAGTGCAGCACTCCCTCAGTACTGACCCTCCGACAGTGCAGCACTCCCTCAGTACTGACCCTCCGACAGTGCGGTGCTCCCTCGGTACTGACCCTCCGACAGTGCAGCACTCCCTCAGTACTGACCCTCCGACAGTGCAGCACTCCCTCAGTACTGACCCTCTGACAGTGCGGTGCTCCCTCGGTACTGACCCTCGGACAGTGCGGCACTCCCTCAGTACTGACCATCCGACAGTGCGGTGCTCCCTCGGTACTGACCCTCCGACAGTGCGGCGCTCCCTCAGTACTGACCCTCCGACAGTGCGGTGCTCCCTCGGTACTGACCCTCCGACAGTGCAGCACTCCCTCAGTACTGACCCTCCGACAGTGCAGCACTCCCTCAGTACTGACCCTCTGACAGTGCGGTGCTCCCTCGGTACTGACCCTCGGACAGTGCGGCACTCCCTCAGTACTGACCATCCGACAGTGCGGTGCTCCCTCGGTACTGACCCTCGGACAGTGCAGCACTCCCTCAGCACTGACTCTCAGACAGTGCGGCGCTCCCTCAAAAATGAACCTCCGGTACTGTGGCGGTCCCTGAATTCTGCATCTAAAACGACCGCTCAGGGGGAGGTACAGCAGGGCAGCTGCTGTCTGTGGGACCCGTACTCCAGTGAGAGTCAGTGGGTGTGGGACTCGTACCCCAGTGAGAGTCAGTGTGTGTGGGACCCGTACTCCAGTGAGAGTCAGTGGGTGTGGGACTTGTACCCCAGTGAGAGTTAGTGTGTGCGGGACCCATACCCCAGTGAGAGTCAGTGTGTGTGGGACCTGTACTCCAGTGAGAGTCAGTGTGTGTGGGACCTGTACTCCAGTGAGAGTCAGTGTGTGTGGGTCCCGTACCCCAGTAAGAGTCAGTGTGTGTGGGACCTGTACGTCAGTGAGAGTCAGTGTGTGTGGAATCCATACCCCAGTGATAGTCAGTGTGTGTGGAACCCCTATCCCAGTGAGAGTCAGTGTGAGTGGAACCCGTACCCCAGTGAGAGTCAGTGTGTGTGGAACCCGCACCCCAGTGAGAGTCAGTGTGCTTGGAACCCGTAACCCAGTGACTTCCAGTGTGTGCGGAGCCCGTAACCCAGTGACAGCCAGTGTGTGTGGGACCCGTACCCCAGTGAGAGTCAGTGTGTGTGGGACCCGTACCCCAGTGAGAGTCAGTGTGTGTGGGACCCGTACCCCAGTGACAGCCAGTGTGTGTGGGACCCGTACCCCAGTGAGAGTCAGTTTGTGTGGGACCCGTACCCCAGTGAGAGTCAGTGTGTGTGGGACCCGTACCCCAGTGACAGCCAGTGTGTGTGGGACCCGTACCCCAGTGAGAGTCAGTTTGTGTGGGACCCGTACCCCAGTGACAGCCAGTGTGTGTGGGACCCGTACTCCAGTGACAGCCAGTGTGTGTGGGACCCGTACCCCAGTGACAGCCAGTGTGTGTGGTACCCGTACCCCAGTGAGAGTCAGTGTGTGTGGGACCCATACCCCAGTGACAGCCAGTGTGTGTGGGACCCGTACCCCAGTGAGAGTCAGTGTGTGTGGGACCCATACCCCAGTGACAGCCAGTGTGTGTGGGACCCGTACCCCAGTGACAGCCAGTGTGTGTGGGACCCGTACCCCAGTGAGAGTCAGTGTGTGTGGGACCCGTACCCCAGTGAGAGTCAGTGTGTGTGGGACCCGTACCCCAGTGACAGCCAGTGTGTGTGGGACCCGTACCCCAGTGAGAGTCAGCGTCTGCGGGGTGGGGTGAAATGGAAATTGTGAAAATGTTGGAAGAGAATGAGACTTGGGAATATTATTTTGATAAAGATTTGAACAGTAAAGGTGTTGCAGCATTTACAATGCCTCTTCGTCAGCCTGCACAGTCCAGTACTATTATTTAAATGAATGATCCGGGTGTCGATCTGAACATTGATAGTCCTACTTGTTCATCCCCACTGTCCCCACCCACTCTTCCCTCCGCCCGACGACAGGCATCCTCCACTGGCGAGGCTCCTTCAGGAGATTTCCCTCCTGGTCTCCATTGATACGTCCTTGAATCTCCAGAGTTCAGAGAGCGCTGGCAAGTTGATGGCATCAGAGGGCCCACCTTCAGCGCAGGGATGAACCCAATCCCCCCATCACCGTCTGACAGCAGCTCAGCACAGAACCCATCACAGCCCCATTTACCCCTTGTGCCCTGACCCCTTGTATCCTCGTGAACCCTCGCACTCCCACACGCCGTCCTCCCGACCGCTCCATTGTCTGTCTGCTCACCTCCAGCACTATCCCAGAAAGAGTGAACGAGAGCCAAGGGTTACCTCTGTGCAGCAGTGCTGTCCCGGAGGGCAATCATCTCAGTCCCAGGCCATCACTGCAGGAGTTCCTCAGGGTAGTGTCCGAGGCCCAACCATCTTCAGCTGCTTCATCAATGACTTTCCCTCCATCATACGGTCAGAAGTGGGGATGTTCGCTGATGATTGCACAATGTTCAGCACCATTCACAACTCCTCAGGTACTGAAGCAGCCCGTGTCCATATACAGCAAGACCTGGACAACATCCAGGCTTGGGCTGATAAGTGGCAAGTAACATTCGCGCCACACAAGTGCCAGGCAATGACCATCTCCAACAAGAGAGAATCTACCCATCTCCCCTTGACATTCAATGGCATTACCATCGCTGAATCCCCCACTATCAACATCCTGGGGGTTACCATTGACCAGAAACTGAACTGGACCATCCACATAAATGCTGTGGCTACAAGAGCAGGTCAGAGGCTGGGAATCCTGCGGCGAGTAACTCACCTCCTGACTCCCCAAAGCCTGTCCACCATCTACAAGGCACAAGTCAGGAGTGTGATGGAATACTCTCTACTTTCCTGGATGGGTGCAGCTCCAACAACACTCAAGAAGCTCGACACCATCCAGGGCAAAGCAGCCCGCTTGATTGGCACCCCATCCACAAACATTCACTCCCTCCACCACCGACGCACAGTGGCAGCAGTGTGCAGCGCAGTGCCAGCCTTGGCTCAGTTGGTTAACACTCTCTCCTTGATGTCAGTCGGTTCTGAGTTTGAGACCCCACTCCAGGGACTCGAGCCCCATCATCTTGGCCGGTGCTCCCAGGGCTGGGAGGAGAGGTTACCCCGATTTGAAGAAAAAGCAGCTCAGAGGTTTCAACAGCCTTCTGTGGCATTCCTGTACGTTGTGCGTATCTTTGACCCTGCACAAATGCACCTGTTGACGGTGGATTTAAATTAATTTGATGCGATTCCAGGCTTTGACAAGAATTGGAGGCTGGAGATTCCTGCTTATAAAAGCATTGCAAAGGAAGCAGATTGTACTTTGCCTGTGCTGCAGTTTTGGAACTCTGCGGAATGCAGAATCAATTACCGTGAAACTCACTTTCCATTTAAATACGGGAAATTCACGACTCTTAAAATGCTGTGACTGAGAAATTTGTTAAATTTGACTGTGAATTTGGTAGGGCCTGACTCAGGATGTACGCAGTCAGCCATGAAACCAGTGCCCAGACAGCCATGTGACTGGTGCCTAGACGGGTGCTTGACCAGTGCCCATACAGCCATGTGACTGGTGCCTAGACGGGTGCGCGATTGGTGCCCAGACAGATGTGTGACCGGTGCCCAGATGGGTGTGTGACCGGGTGCCTAGACAGCCATATGACTGGTGCCCAGACATATGACCGGTGCCCAGATGGGCATGTGACTGGTGTCCATTTGGGTGTCTGAACAGTGCCCAGACAGCCATGTGACTGGTGCCCAGACGGGTGCTTGACCAGTCCCCAGACAGTCGTGTGACTGGTGCCCAGATGGGTGCTTGACCAGTGCCCATACAGCCATGTGACTGGTGCCCAGACGGGTGCTTGACCAGTGCCCAGATAGCCGTGTGACCGATGCCCAGTGTGTGACCGGTGCCTAGACAGGCATATGACCAGTGTCCAGACAGCCTTGTGACCGATGCACAGTGTGTGTGACTGGTGCACAGACGGGCATGTGACCAGTCTCCAGACTGTCGCCCCAATGTCTGACTGTGGCCCCAGTCTCCTGGCCTCTGCCACTCACTGCAAGTCTCCCTTTAAGAACCTCATTGACAAAGGCCTCCATTTCCAGAACCTTCCTCCCTACTGCGCATTGGCGAGAGACAGAGAACTGATTGGCTAAATCAGGCAGCACCTCGCCTCTGATTGGAAGAGGTGGGAATTCAGCTGGTTGGCACGGTGATTGGTCAGCTGTGGTCGAATGGGCGGTGACCAACGGATGCTGAACACTCGATTGGACAAGAGCTGAGGTCCTGGCCGTGGATTGGGTGGCTGCGGTGGAACGTGGGCGACTTCCAGGCCGTGACAGCTGATTGGACATAATCGTTCGCCTATTTATGATTGGGCAGGCTGGACAGCTGCTCGTTTCTGAGTGGCTAGGCCCGTGAGCTGGCCTTGCGATTGGTCGGAGGCGTCCAAGCCTCCATCTCATTGGACGGGAGGGCGGCGGAAGGCACGTGGCATCCTTTCGACAGGCCAGATTCAATTGGATAAAAAGAAATCAATGTAAAAATAATGAGACGAACTCTGATTGGTCAGAGACGGCATAGCAACGGCAGCTGATTGGTGCGCTAAAAAAAGGAAAGAGGAATTAAAAAACATCAGGCGACGAATTCCAGATTTCTAATTTCAAATTTCAAATCGCATAAAAATAAAAATCACTTAATAAGTAAATTTGTTTTTCGAGGATAGAAAGATTGTCAATGGAAGCGGCAAAAAAAATCGTCCACTTCCGGGGTCAGGGGTCGCGCGGATGACAGCGTTCGAATTTCGAACGGTCGGCCTGTTTCGGCTACTCGAGGCCCGGGCTGTGCGGCCTAGTCCCGGTAGGCGAGGCCCGGGCTGTGCGGCCTAGTCCCGGTAGGCGAGGCCCGGGCTGTGCGGCCTAGTCCCGGTAGGCGAGGCCCGGGCTGTGCGGCCTAGTCCCGGTAGGCGAGGCCCGGGCTGTGCGGCCTAGTCCCGGTAGGCGAGTCAATGTAACAATAACCGGTCAATAGAATTACAATTTATCAATACAATAATCTGGTCCATATAATGATAACCTGGTCAATATAATGATAACCTGGTCAATATAACAATAATCTGGTCAATATAATGATAACCTGGTCAATATAACAATAATCTGGTCAATATAACAATAACCTGGTCAATATAACAATAACCTGGTCAATATAACAATAATCTGGTCAATATAATGATAACCTGGTCAATATAACAATAATCTGGTCAATATAACAATAATCTGGTCAATATAATGATAACCTGGTCAATATAACAATAACCTGGTCAATATAACAATAATCTGGTCAATATAATGATAATCTGGTCAATATAATGATAACCTGGTCAATATAACAATAATCTGGTCAATATAACAATAATCTGGTCAATATAATGATAACCTGGTCAATATAACAATAATCTGGTCAATATAACGATAATCTGGTCAATATAATGATAACCTGGTCAATATAACAATAACCTGGTCAATATAACAATAATCTGGTCAATATAATGATAACCTGGTCAATATAACAATAATCTGGTCAATATAACAATAATCTGGTCAATATAATGATAACCTGGTCAATATAACAATAATCTGGTCAATATAATGATAACCTGGTCAATATAATGATAACCTGGTCAATATAACAATAATCTGGTCAATATAATGATAACCTGGTCAATATAACAATAATCTGGTCAATATAACAATAATCTGGTCAATATAATGATAACCTGGTCAATATAACAATAACCTGGTCAATATAACAATAATCTGGTCAATATAATGATAACCTGGTCAATATAACAATAATCTGGTCAATATAACAATAATCTGGTCAATATAATGATAACCTGGTCAATATAACAATAATCTGGTCAATATAATGATAACCTGGTCAATATAATGATAACCTGGTCAATATAACAATAATCTGGTCAATATAATGATAACCTGGTCAATATAACAATAATCTGGTCAATATAACAATAATCTGGTCAATATAATGATAACCTGGTCAATATAACAATAACCTGGTCAATATAATGATAATCTGGTCAATATAACAATAACCTGGTCAATATAATGATAACCTGGTCAATATAACAATAACCTGGTCAATATAATGATAACCTGGTCAATATAATGATAACCTGGTCAATATAACAATAATCTGGTCAATATAATGATAACCTGGTCAATATAACAATAACCTGGTCAATATAATGATAACCTGGTCAATATAACAATAATCTGGTCAATATAATGATAACCTGGTCAATATAATGATAACCTGGTCAATATAACAATAATCTGGTCAATATAACGATAACCTGGTCAATATAACAATAATCTGGTCAATATAACAATAATCTGGTCAATATAATGATAACCTGGTCAATATAACAATAATCTGGTCAATATAACAATAACCTGGTCAATATAATAATAATCTGGTCAATATAACAATAATCTGGTCAATATAATGATAACCTGGTCAATATAACAATAATCTGGTCAATATAATGATAACCTGGTCAATATAACAATAACCTGGTCAATATAACAATAATCTGGTTCATATAATAATAACCTGGTCAATATAACAATAACCTGGTCAATATAATGATAACCTGGTCAATATAACAATAACCTGGTCAATATAATAATAACCTGGTCAATATAACAATAATCTGGTTCATATAATAATAACCTGGTCAATATAACAATAACCTGGTCAATATAATGATAACCTGGTCAATATAACAATAACCTGGTCAATATAATAATAACCTGGTCAATATAACAATAACCTGGTCAATATAATGATAACCTGGTCAATATAACAATAATCTGGTCAATATAACAATAACCTGGTCAATATAACAATAACCTGGTCAATATAATAATAACCTGGTCAATATAACAATAATCTGGTCAATATAATGATAACCTGGTCAATATAACAATAATCTGGTCAATATAATGATAACCTGGTCAATATAATGATAACCTGGTCAATATAACAATAACCTGGTCAATATAATGATAACCTGGTCAATATAACAATAATCTGGTCAATATAATGATAACCTGGTCAATATAACAATAATCTGGTCAATATAACGATAACCTGGTCAATATAACAATAATCTGGTCAATATAACGATAACCTGGTCAATATAACAATAACCTGGTCAATATAACAATAATCTGGTCAATATAACGATAACCTGGTCAATATAACAATAACCTGGTCAATATAATATAACCTGGTCAATATAACCTGGTCAATATAACAATAACCTGGTCAATATAATATAACCTGGTCAATATAATAATAATCTGGTCAATATAATATAACCTGGTCAATATAATAATAACAAAAACAAGAAATGCTGGAATCACTCAGCAGGTCTGGCAGCATCTGTGGAAAGAGAAGCAGAGTTAACGTTTCGGGTCAGTGACCCTTCTTCGGAACTGACAAATATTAGAAAAGTCACAGATTATAAACAAGTGAGGTGGGGGTTGGGCAAGAGATAACAAAGGAGAAGGTGCAGATTGGACCAGGCCACATAGCTGACCAAAAGGTCACGGAGCAAAGGCAAACAATATGTTAATGGTGTGTTGAAAGACAAAGCATTAGTACAGATTAGGTGTGAATATACTGAATATAGAACATCAGCAAGTGCAAACCTGAAGAAAAACAACCTGAAAAAAACAGTGGGTAAGCAAACTGAACAAACTAAGATGAAATGAAATAAATGCAAAAAATGTAAAAAGGAATGCAAAAAAAAGGAAGAAAAATTAACTAAAAATGACTAAAAATGAAAGTAAAGTGGGGGGCTGTCATGCTCTGAAATTATTGAACTCAATGTTCAGTCCGGCAGGCTGTAGTGTGCCTAATCGGTAGATGAGATGCTGTTCCTCGAGCTTGCGTTGATGTTCACTGGAACACTGCAGCAATCCCAGGACAGAGATGTGAGCATGAGAGCAGGGGGGAGTGTTGAAATGGCAAGCAACCGGAAGCTCAGGGTCCTGCTTGCGGACTGAGCGGAGATGTTCCGCAAAGCGGTCACCCAGTCTGCGCTTGGTCTCCCCAATGTAGAGGAGACCACACTGTGAGCAGCGAATACAGTATACTACATTGAAAGAAGTACAAGTAAATCGCTGCTTCACCTGAAAGGAGTGTTTGGGGCCTGGGATAGTGAGGAGAGAGGAGGTAAATGGGCAGGTGTTACACCTCCTGCGATTGCAAGGGAAGGTGCCCTGGGACGGGGACGAGGTGGTGGGGGTAATGGAGGAGTGGACCAGGGTGTCGCGGAGGGAACGATCCCTTCGGAATGCTGACAGGGGAAGGGAGGGGAAGATGCGACTGGTAGTGGCATCACGCTGGAGGTGGCGAAAATGGCGGAGGATGATCCTTTGGATATGGAGGCTGGTGGGATGAAAAGTGAGGACAAGGGGAACCCTGTCACGGTTCTGGGAGGGAGGGGAAGGGGTGAGGGTAGAGGTGCGGGGAATGGGTCGGACACGGTTGAGGGCCCTGTCAACCACAGTGGGGGGACATCCTCGGTTGAGGAAAAAGGAGGTCATATCAGAAGCACCGTCATGGAAGGTAGCATCATCAGAGCAGATGCGTCGGAGACGGAGAAACTGGGAGAATGGAATGGAGTCCTTACAGGAGGTAGGGTGTGAAGAAGTGTAGTCGAGGTAGCTGTGGGAGTCAGTGGGCTTATAATGGATATTGGTAGACAACCTATCCCCAGAGATGGAGACAGAGAAGTCGAGGAAGGGAAGGGAAGTGTCAGAGATGGACCATGTAAAGGTGAGAGAAGGGTGGAAATTGGAAGCAAAGTTGATAAAGTTTTCGAGTTCGGGGCGGGAGCAGGAAACGGCACCGATACAGTCATCAATGTACCGGAAAAAGAGTTGGGGGAGGGGGCCTGAGTAGGACTGGAACAAAGAATGCTCGACATATCCCACAAAAAGACAGGCATAACTAGGACCCATGCGGGTACCCATAGCGGCACCTTTTACTTGAAGGAAGTGCGTGGAGTTGAAGGAGAAGTTGTTCAATGTGAGAACAAGTTCAGCCAGGCGGAGGAGGGTGGTGGTGGATGGGGACTGGTTGGGCCTCTGTTCCAGGAAGAAGCGGAGAGCCCTCAAACCATCCTGGTGGGGGATGGAGGTGTAGAGCGATTGGACGTCCATAGTGAAGAGGAGGCGGTTGGGACCAGGAAACTGGAAATTGTCAAAATGACGTAGGGTGTCAGAAGAGTCACGGATGTAGGTGGGAAGAGACTGGACCAGCGGAGAAAAGATAGAGTCTAGATAGGAAGAAATAAGTTCAGTTGGGCAGGAGCAGGCTGACACAATGGGTCTGCCGGGACAGTCCCGTTTGTGGATTTTGGGAAGGAGATAGAAGCGGGCTGTCCGGGGTTGCGGGACTATGAGGTTGGAAGCTGTAGAGGGAAGATCTCCAGAGGAGATGAGGTCAGTGACACTCCTTTGGACGGTGGCTTGATGTTCGGTGGTGGGGTCATGGTCCAGAGGGAGGTAGGAAGAGGTGTCTGTGAGTTGGCGTTGAGCTTCTGCAAGGTAGAGGTCGGTACGCCATACAACAACAGCACCACCCTTGTCTGCAGGTTTGATGACCATGTCGGGGTTAGACCTGAGAGAACGGAGTGCCTCAAGTTCAGAGGGGGACAGGTTAGAGTGAGTGAGGGGGGCAGAGAAATTGAGACGACCAATGTCTCACCGACAGTTTTCAATGAAGAGATCAAGAGCGGGTAAGAGGCCAGGGTGAGGGGTCCAGGTAGAGGGAGAATGCTGGAGGCGGGTGAATGGGTCTGCTGGTCGTGGGGAGGACTCCTGGTCAAAGAAGTGAGCCCGGAGGCGGAGGCGACGGAAGAAGAGCTCAACGTCATGCCGAGCGCGAAATTCATTGAGGTGGGGGCGTAAGGGGATAAAACTGAGTCCTTTGCTGAGTACAGAACGCTCAGCATCAGAGAGGGGGAGGTCAGAGGGTATAGTGAATACACGGCAAGGGGTCAGATCAGAAGGGGTGGGGTCAGAGGGAAGTGAAGCGGAAGGAGGATCTGGAGGGGCATTAGTCCCCATCAGCTGCTGGAGCTTGCGTTCCTTAACACCTGAAAGGAAGAAAAAAAGTTTTTTGTTAATGTGTCGGATGAGACGTAAGATGAGATGAAACTGCGGAGTAGAACAGATTTGAGATAAGGTGAGACGGTGCTGCTGGAGAGAGAGGTCCAGTGTGTGCATATGGCGGCGCATAGCACTGAGTGTAGATCTCAGGATGCGGCGAGAGTAGCAGTCCGAGGAACGTTGTATTTCTCGGAGATACCTGTGATCCTGGGTGGTTTCAAAGCATGATGGGTGAAACTGCAGTTGGAATCCACGTGGAATCAGTCGGAGCCGGAGACAGTCACTGAGGAAGGAGATGTGGCTGTGAAAACGAGTTTTGGTAGATACCTTATCAAACACCAGGAGGGAAATAGAAAGCAATGAAGGTGAACAAGGTAAAAGAGACAAACGAAAATCCCGTCGGAGAGAAGAGCAGAACTTCTTCAAGGTAGGCATTCCTGGAAGAGAAGTGGCAGTGAATTAAACACTAAAATAAAAGCAAAATACTGCGGATGCTGGAAATCTGAAACAAAAACAAGAAATGCTGGATTCACTCAGCAGGTCTGGCAGCATCTGTGGAAAGAGAAGCAGAGTTAACGTTTCGGGTCAGTGACCCTTCTTCGGAACTGACAAATATTAGAAAAGTCACAGATTATAAACAAGTGAGGTGGGGGTTGGGCAAGAGATGACAAAGGAGAAGGTGCAGATTGGACCAGGCCACATAGCTGACCAAAAGGTCACGGAGCAAAGGCAAACAATATGTTAATGGTGTTTTGAAAGACAAAGCATTAGTACAGATTAGGTGTGAATATACTGAATATAGAACATCAGCAAGTGCAAACCTGAAGAAAAACAACCTGAAAAAAACAGTGGGTAAGCAAACTGAACAAACTAAGATGAAATGAAATAAATGCAAAAAATTTAAAAAGGAATGCAAAAAAAAGGAAGAAAAAATAACTAAAAATGACTAAAAATGAAAGTAAAGTGGGGGGCTGTCATGCTCTGAAATTATTGAACTCAATGTTCAGTCCGGCAGGCTGTAGTGTGCCTAATCGGTAGATGAGATGCTGTTCCTCGAGCTTGCGTTGATGTTCACTGGAACACTGCAGCAATCCCAGGACAGAGATGTGAGCATGAGAGCAGGGGGGAGTGTTGAAATGGCAAGCAACCGGAAGCTCAGGGTCCTGCTTGCGGACTGAGCGGAGATGTTCCGCAAAGCGGTCACCCAGTCTGCGCTTGGTCTCCCCAATGTAGAGGAGACCACACTGTGAGCAGCGAATACAGTATACTACATTGAAAGAAGTACAAGTAAATCGCTGCTTCACCTGAAAGGAGTGTTTGGGGCCTGGGATAGTGAGGAGAGAGGAGGTAAATGGGCAGGTATTACACCTCCTGCGATTGCAAGGGAAGGTGCCCTGGGACGGGGACGAGGTGGTGGGGGTAATGGAGGAGTGGACCAGGGTGTCGCGGAGGGAACGATCCCTTCGGAATGCTGACAGGGGAAGGGAGGGGAAGATGCGACTGGTAGTGGCATCACGCTGGAGGTGGCGAAAATGGCGGAGGATGATCCTTTGGATATGGAGGCTGGTGGGATGAAAAGTGAGGACAAGGGGAACCCTGTCACGGTTCTGGGAGGGAGGGGAAGGGGTGAGGGTAGAGGTGCGGGGAATGGGTCGGACACGGTTGAGGGCACTGTCAACCACAGTGGGGGGAAATCCTCGGTTGAGGAAAAAGGAGGTCATATCAGAAGCACCGTCATGGAAGGTAGCATCATCAGAGCAGATGCGTCGGAGACGGAGAAACTGGGAGAATGGAATGGAGTCCTTACAGGAGGTAGGGTGTGAAGAAGTGTAGTCGAGGTAGCTGTGGGAGTCAGTGGGCTTATAATGGATATTGGTAGACAACCTATCCCCAGAGATGGAGACAGAGAAGTCGAGGAAGGGAAGGGAAGTGTCAGAGATGGACCATGTAAAGGTGAGAGAAGGGTGGAAATTGGAAGCAAAGTTGATAAAGTTTTCGAGTTCGGGGTGGGAGCAGGAAACGGCACCGATACAGTCATCAATGTACCGGAAAAAGAGTTGGGGGAGGGGGCCTGAGTAGGACTGGAACAAAGAATGCTCGACATATCCCACAAATAGACAGGCATAACTAGGACCCATGCGGGTACCCATAGCGACACCTTTTACTTGAAGGAAGTGCGTGGAGTTGAAGGAGAAGTTGTTCAATGTGAGAACAAGTTCAGCCAGGCGGAGGAGGGTGGTGGTGGATGGGGACTGGTTGGGCCTCTGTTCCAGGAAGAAGCGGAGAGCCCTCAAACCATCCTGGTGGGGGATGGAGGTGTAGAGCGATTGGATGTCCAGAATATAATAATATAATATAATAATAATCTGGTCAATATAATGATAACCTGGTCAATATAATGATAACCTGGTCAATATAACAATAACCTGGTCAATATAATAATAATCTGGTCAATATAATGATAACCTGGTCAATATAATAATAATCTGGTCAATATAATGATAACCTGGTCAATATAATAATAATCTGGTCAATATAATGATAACCTGGTCAATATAACAATAACCTGGTCAATATAATATAACCTGGTCAATATAATAATAATCTGGTCAATATAATGATAACCTGGTCAATATAACAATAACCTGGTCAATATAACAATAACCTGGTCAATATAATAATAATCTGGTCAATATAACAATAACCTGGTCAATATAACAATAACCTGGTCAATATAATAATAATCTGGTCAATATAATGATAACCTGGTCAATATAACAATAACCTGGTCAATATAATATAACCTGGTCAATATAATAATAATCTGGTCAATATAATGATAACCTGGTCAATATAATGATAACCTGGTCAATATAACAATAACCTGGTCAATATAACGATAACCTGGTCAATATAATATAACCTGGTCAATATAACAATAACCTGGTCAATATAATATAACCTGGTCAATATAATAATAATCTGGTCAATATAATGATAACCTGGTCAATATAGTATAACCTGGTCAATATAACAATAACCTGGTCAATATAATAATAATCTGGTCAATATAATGATAACCTGGTCAATATAATATAACCTGGTCAATACAACAATAACCTGGTCAATATAACGATAACCTGGTCAATATAATAATAACCTGGTCAATATAATATAACCTGGTCAATATAACAATAACCTGGTCAATATAATATAACCTGGTCAATATAACAATAATCTGGTCAATATAATAATAATCTGGTCAATATAATGATAACCTGGTCAATATAATATAACCTGGTCAATACAACAATAACCTGGTCAATATAATAATAATCTGGTCAATATAATGATAACCTGGTCAATATAATATAACCTGGTCAATATAACAATAATCTGGTCAATATAATAATAATCTGGTCAATATAATGATAACCTGGTCAATATAATATAACCTGGTCAATACAACAATAACCTGGTCAATATAATGATAACCTGGTCAATATAATGATAACCTGGTCAATATAATATAACCTGGTCAATACAACAATAACCTGGTCAATATAATAATAATCTGGTCAATATAATGATAACCTGGTCAATATAATATAACCTGGTCAATATAACAATAATCTGGTCAATATAATAATAATCTGGTCAATATAATGATAACCTGGTCAATATAATGATAACCTGGTCAATATAATATAACCTGGTCAATACAACAATAACCTGGTCAATATAATAATAATCTGGTCAATATAATGATAACCTGGTCAATATAATATAACCTGGTCAATATAACAATAATCTGGTCAATATAATAATAATCTGGTCAATATAATGATAACCTGGTCAATATAATATAACCTGGTCAATACAACAATAACCTGGTCAATATAATGATAACCTGGTCAATATAATGATAACCTGGTCAATATAATATAACCTGGTCAATACAACAATAACCTGGTCAATATAATAATAATCTGGTCAATATAATGATAACCTGGTCAATATAATATAACCTGGTCAATATAACAATAATCTGGTCAATATAATAATAATCTGGTCAATATAATGATAACCTGGTCAATATAATATAACCTGGTCAATACAACAATAACCTGGTCAATATAATGATAACCTGGTCAATATAATGATAACCTGGTCAATATAATATAACCTGGTCAATACAACAATAACCTAGTCACTAACTGTAAAATCCATCTTTTCTCTATCTCTGTGGTGATGACGTTGCTGCCAATAGGTTCTGAAATAAAAACAACAAGTGCTGGAAATACTCCGCAGGTCAGGCAGCATCTGTGCAGAGAGAAGCAGAGTTAACGTTTCAGGCCTGTGACCTTTCATCAGGTTATAAATATAGACTGGTCTTCAACATGTTTTAACCTCATTCCAACAGTCGTATGACCAAATTAATAAAACTCGAAACTGGAAATCAGGGTATCAAACACTCTGCAATGGCAACTCAGCTCGTCCCACTTCCCTACCTTTGCCCTGCAGCCCTGCAAAGTGTTTCTCTACCCTCCAGTCATTTTGTCTTTTACATTTCACACTCCCTAACCAGCACTGGAGTTCACTCCTGGAATCAGTTAGAGAGAGATTGGGGGTGGGGGGAGGGGGAAACATGTCGCGGAGCCTGTGGAAAATCACACGGAAGAAAATTTTATCTCAAAAGAGCATTTGCCGCAATGGGTGAAACTGTAATAAGTCTACTTCTCTACTGAAAGCCCCAATTAAACCTGCCTCCACCACACACTCAGGCAGTGCATTCCAGATCAGGACCACTGGCTGCGTAAGAAACTTCCTCCCCTTGTCGCTTTTGGCTCTTTTTGCCATTCACTTTAAATCGGTGTCCTCTGACTCTCGACCCTTCTGCCAATGGGAACAGCTTCTCTCTCGCTACTCTGTCCACACCCCTCGTGATTTTGAACAGCTCTATCAAATCTCTCAACCTTCTTCAATTTATCCACGTATCTGAAGCCCCTCATCCCTAGGACCATTCTCGTGAATCTTTTCTGCACCCTCTCCAATGCCTACACATCCCTGCTAAGGTGCAGTGCCCAGAACTGAACACAACTCTCCAGTTGAGGCCAAACCAGTATTTTGTACAGGTTTATCGTAACTTCCTTGCTCTTGTACTCTATGCTCCTATTTATAAAGCCCAGGATCCCGTATGCTTTATTAACTGCTCTCTCAACCTGCCCTGCCACCTTCAATGATTTGTACACATATACCTCCCCAGGTCCCTCTGCTCCTGCACCCCCTTTAGAATTGTATCCTTTATTTTATATTGCCTCTCCTCGTTCTTCCAACTTCACACTGCTCTGCATTAAATTTCATCTGCCACTTGTCTGCCCATTCCAACAGCCTGTCTATGTCCTCTTAAAGTTTATTGCCATCCTCTTGACAGTTCACAATGACTTCCAAGTCATCTGCAAGTTTTCAAATTGTGCCCTGTGCACCCGAGTCTAGGTCATTAATATACATCAAGAAAAGCAGGGGTCCCAACACCGACTCCTGGGGAATCCTACTCTATACCTTACTCCAGTCTGAAAAACAACGGTTCACCACTACTCTCTGTTTCCTGCCACTCAGCCAATTTTGTGTCCATGCAGTTACTGTCCCTTTTATTCCATGGGCTCTAACTTTTCTGAGAAGCCTGTTATGTGGCACTTTATCAAAAGCCTTCTGGAAGTCCATGTACACCGCATCAACCGTACCCTTGCATCTCATCTGGTCCTGGTGACTTATCGACTTTCATTAAGGAGAGCCGGCATGGATTTGTAAAAGGCAGATGGTGCTCGATTAATCTAGTTGAATTTTTTGATTAAGTAACGGAGAAGGTTGATGAAGGGAATGCGATGGATTTTAAGAAAGCATTTGACAAAGTGTCACATAAAAGACCTGTAGGAAAAACAGGAGAAAAAGGTTGGGATGGGGTGGAAATGTCATTTTGCTTGATAGTTCAGGAATCTATTATTTCTGGGGCTTGAAAGCTCAAAGCAGAAATATCAGAGCAGGGTGGTTATACTGGAACTGTGTAAAACACTAGGTAGACCACAGCAGGACTGTGTGCAGTTCTGGTCACCACACTATGGGAAAGATGTGAATGCATTTGAGAGGGTGCAGAGGAGATTTACGAGGATGTTGCCTGGACTGGAGAATTTTATCTATGAGGAAAGATTGGAAAGTCTGGGTTGTTTTCTTTGTAATAGAGGAGGCTGGGGGGTTGGGGGGATTTAGTTGAGGCGTATAAAATTATGAGGCATCTCGATAGAGTGGATAACAAAGAACAAAGAACAGTACAGCACAGGAACAGGCCATTTGGCCCTCCAAGCCTGCGCCGATCTTGATGCCTGCCTAAACTAAAACCTTCTGCACTTCCGGGGACCGTATCCCTATATTCCCATCCTATTCATGTATTTGTCAAGATGCCTCTTAAACGTCATTATCGTACCTGCTTCCACCACCTCCCCCGGCAGCAAGTTCCAGGCACTCACCACCCTCTGTGTAAAGAACTTGCCTCGCACATCCCCTCTAAACTTTGTCCCTCTCACCTTAAACCTATGTCCCCTAGTAACTGACTCTTCCACCCTGGGAAAAAGCTTCTGACTATCCACTCTGTCCATGCCGCTCATAACTTTGTAAACCTCTATCATGTCACCCCTCCATCTCCTCATAGCTAATGCCCTCCAGACCAGGCAACATCCTGGTAAACCTCCCCTGTACCCTCTCCAAAGCCTCCACGTCCTTCTGGTAGTGTGGTGACCAGAATTGCACGCAATATTCTAAGTGTGGCCTAACTAAAGTTCTGTACAGCTGCAGCATAACTTGCCAATTTTTATACTCTATGCCCCGATCGATGAAGGCAAGCATGCCGTATGCCTTCTTGACTACCTTATCCACCTGCGTTGCCACTTTTAGTGACCTGTGGACCTGTACGTCCAGATCTCTCTGCCTGTCAATACTCCTAAGGGTTCTTCCATTTACTGTATACCTCCCGCCTGCATTAGACCTTCCAAAATGCATTACCTCACATTTGTCCGGATTAAACTCCATCTGCCATTTCTCCGCCCAAGTCTCCAACCGATCTATATCCTGCTGTATCCTCTGACAATCCTCATCATTATCCGCAACTCCACCAACCTTTGTGTCGTCCGCAAACTTACTAATCAGACCAGCTACATTTTCCTCCAAATCATTTATATATACTACAAAGAGCAAAGGTCCCAGCACTGATCCCTGCGGAACACCACTAGTCACATCCCTCCATTCAGAAAAGCACCCTTCCACTGCTACCCTCTGTCTTCTATGACAGAGCCAGTTCTGTATCCATCTTGCCAGCTCACCTCTGATCCCGTGTGACTTCACCTTTTGTACCAGTCTGCCATGAGGGACTTTACTGAAATTCATATAGACAACATCCACCGCCCTTCCCTCATCAATCATGGGGAAGATGGGACCTGTTCAAACAGGACGGGCTGCATCTGAACCAGAGGGGCACCAATATCCTGGGAGGGAGGTTTGCTAGTACTGTTCGGGAGGGTTTAAACTAGTTTGGGAGGGGGATGGGAACCGGACTTGTAATCCAGGGACCAGTGGGTCCACTCAGAAAGACAAAGAGTGTAGTGAGGTATTGGGGAAGGTAGCACTGTCACAGAGGACAGATGGGCACGGAGAAGGGTTAAAGTGCGTATACTTCAACGCAAGAAGCATCAGGAATAAGGTGAGTGAATTGAAGGCGTGGATGGGCACTTGGGACTACGATGTTGTGGCCATCACTGAAACGTGGATAGGTGAGGGGGAGGAATGGTTTTTGGAGGTACCTGGTTATAGATGTTTTCATAAGATTAGGAATGGTGGTAAAAGAGGTGGGGGGGTGGCATTGTTAGTTAGAAATAGTGTAACAACTGCTGAAAGAATTTTCGAGGAGGATCTGCCGACTGAGGCACTGTGGGTTGAGGTCAGGAACAGGAAAGGAGCAGTCACCTTGATGGGAGTTTTCTATAGGCCCCCCAATAGCAGCAGGGAGGTGGAAGAGCAGATTGGGAAACAGATTTTGGAAAGGAGCAGAAGTCACAGGGTAGTAATTATGGGGGATTTCAACTTCCCAAATATTGATTGGCAACTCTTTAGATCGAATAGTTTGGATGGGGTAGTGTTTGTGCAGTATGTCCAGGAAGCTTTTCTGACTCAGTATGTAGACTGCCCGACCAGAGGGGAGGCAATATTGGATTTGGTACTAGGTAATGAACCAGGGCAAGTGATAGAGCTGTTGGTGGGCGAGCACTTTGGAGATAGTGATCACAATTCTGTAGCATTCACTGTGTAATGGAGAGGGATAGGTATGTGCAACAGGCAAGGTTTACAATTGGGGGAAGGGTAGATATGATGCTGTCAGGCAGGAACTGAGGAGCATAAGTTGGGAGCATATGCTGCAGGGAAGGGCACGGTCGAAATGTGGAACTTTTTCAAGGAGCAGATAGTAGGGGCCATTGATAAGCATGTCCCTGTCAGACAGGGAAGGGATGGTCATGTGAGGGAACCGTGGTTGACAAGAGAGGTTGAGAGTCTTGTTAGGAAGAAGAAGGATGCGTATATAAAGTTGAGGAAAAAGGGCACAGGCATAGCTCTGGAGGGATACAAGATGGCCAGGAAGGATCTGAGGAAAGGGATTAGGAGAGCTAAGAGAGGGCATGAAAAATGCTTGGCGGGTAGGATAAAAGAAAACCCAAGGCCTTTTACGCGTATGTCAGAAATATGAGGATGACTAGGGGGACCATAGGTCCGGTCAAGGACAATAGCGGGAGACTGTGTGTTGGAGCCGGAAGAGATAAGTGAGGTTTTGAATGAGTACTTCTCTTCGGTATTTACGATGAGAAGGGGGTGTATTACTGAAGAGGACGGTGTGAAACAGACTGGTAAGCTCGAGGAAGTGCTCGTTAGGAGGGAAGATGTGTTGGGGTTTTTGAATAACTTGAAGATAGACAAGTCTCCCGGCCTGACGGGGTATATCCAAGGATGTTATGGGAAGCAAGGGATGAAATTGCAGAGCCGCTGGCAATGATCTTTTCATCTTCTCTGCTGACGGGGGTGGTACCAGGTGATTGGAGGGTGGCAAATGTTGTGCCCCTGTTCAAGAAAGGGAATAGGAACAACCCTGGGAATTACAGGCCAGTTAGTCTTACTTCGGTGGTAGGCAAGTTGATGGAAAAGGTGCTGAGGGATAGGATTTCTGAGCATCTGGAAAGACACTGCTTGATTCGGGACAGTCAGCACGGTTTTGTGAGGGGTAGGTCTTGCCTCACAAGCCTGATTGAATTCTTTGAGCAGGTGACCAAGCAAGTGGATGAGGGTAAACCAGTGGATGTGGTGTACATGGATTTTAGTAAGGCATTTGATAAGGTCCCCCATGGTAGACTTATGAGAAAGTCAGGAGTCATGGGATAGTGGGGAATGTGGCCAGTTGGATTAAGAATTGGCTAACTGATAGAAGGCAGAGAGTGGTCTTAGATGGTAAATACTCAGCCTGGAGCCCAGTTACCAGTGGCGTGCCGCAGGGATCAGTTTCTGGGTCCTCTCCTGTTTGTGATTTTTATTAACGACTTGGATGAGGAAGTCGAAGGGTGGGTCAGTAAATTTGCAGATGATACAAAGGTTGGTGGAGTTGTGGATACCGAGGAGGGCTATTGTCGTCTGCAAAGGGACTTGGATAGGTTGCAGTGCTGGGCTGAAAAGTGGCAGATGAGTTTAACCCTGAAAAGTGTGAGGTCGTCCATTTTGGAAGGACAAACATGAATGCAAAATACTGGGTTAACGTAGGGTTCTTGGGCATGTGGAGGAGCAGAGAGACCTTGGGGTCTATGTGCATAGATCATTGAAAGTTGCAACTCAAGTGGATAGGGCTGTGAAGAAGGCATATGGGGTGTTAGCGTTCATTAGCAGAGGGATTGAATTTAAGAGCCGTGAGGTGATGATGCAGCTGTACAGGACCTTGGTAAGGCCTCATTTGGAGTACTGTGTGCAGTTCTGGTCGCCTCATTTAGGAAGGATGTGGAAGCCTTGGAGAGGGTGCAGAGGAGATTTACCAGGATGTTGCCTGGAATGGAGAATAAGTCTTACGAGGAAAGGCTGAACATTCTAGGCCTCTTCTCATTAGAAAGGAGAAGGATGAGGGGTGACATGATAGAGGTTTATAAGATGATCAGGGGAATAGATAGGGTAGACAGTCAGAAACTTTTTCCCCGGGTGGAGCAAAGCGTTACAAGGGGTCATAAATTTAAGGTGAAGGGTGGGAGATATAAGGGGATGTCAGGGGAAGGTTCTTTACCCAGAGAGTGGTCGAGGCATGGAATGCCTTGCCCGGGGAAGTTGTTGAGTCAGAAACTTTAGGGACTTTCAAAAGGCTTTTGGATAGGTATATGGATAAAGGAGAATGATGGGTATAGATTAAATTGTCCTTGACAGAGGACAAAGGATCGGCACAACATTGTGGGCCGAAGGGCCTGTTCTGTGCTGTATGTTCTATGTTCTATGTTCTATGTTCTAATCATCTTTGTCACTTCCTCAAAAAACTCAATCAAATTAGTGAGACACGACCTCCCCTTCACAAAACCCATGCCGCCTCTCGCTAATAAGTTTGTTTGTTTCCAAATGGGAGTAAATCCTGTCCCGAAGAATCCTCTCTAATAATTTCCCTACGTTGACGTAAGGCTCACCGGCCTATAATTTCCTGGATTATCCTTGCCACCCTTCTTAAACAAAGGCACAACATTGGCTATTCTCCAGTCCTCTGGGACCTCACCTGTAGCCAATGAGGATGCAAAGATTTCTGTCAAA